>NW_007073760.1:0-840 GCF_000164805.1 Carlito syrichta
TTCGCATCTTCCTAACCAGAGACGTGAAAGACCTTTACAATGAAAATTACAAAACACTGCTCAAAGAAATCAAAGCCGACATGAACAAGTGGAAAAATATCCCATGCTCATGGATCAGAAGAATCAACATTGTGAAGATGTCCATCTTACCTAAGGCAATCTACAAATTCAATGCAATACCCATTAAATTACCAACAACATTCTTCTCAGACCTAGAAAAAACAACACAGGAATTCATATGGAAACACAAACATCCAAGAATAGCCAGAACAATCCTCAGCAAAAAAAACAAAGCAGGTGGTATCACAATACCAGATTTCAAACTTTACTATAAAGCTACAATCATCAAAACAACTTGGTATTGGTACAGAAACAGGCATATAGATCAATGGAACAGAATTGAGATTCCAGAAGCAAAACCTCAATTTCTCAACCAACTCATCTTCGACAAAGCCCCCACCACCTACCAATGGGGAGAGGAGAACCTATTCAGTAAATGGTGCTGGGAAAATTGGCTGACCACATGCAGAAGATTGAAACAGGACCCCTATCTATCCCCATGCACAAAGGTTAACTCCAAATGGATCAGAGACCTAAATGTAAAACCTCAAACCATAAGAACCTTAGAAAAGGAAGGAAATACTCTCATGGAAATCGGAACTGGCATCCAATTCCTGTACAAAACCCGAAACCCACAGGACTTAAGAGAGAAGATAGACAAATGGGACCTTATTAAACTGACAAGCTTCTGCAAAGCCAAAGAAACCATCAAGAGAGCAGGGAGACAGCCTACAGACTGGGAAAAAGTATTTGCCAACTCTAGGTCTGACAAGGCTTAAC
>NW_007073761.1:0-862 GCF_000164805.1 Carlito syrichta
CATAGAGAGATAACTTGACTTCCTCTTTTCCTATTTGAATACCTCTGATTGCCTCCTTTTCTCTGATTGCTTTAGCCAGGACTTCCAATACTATGTTGAACAGGAGGGGAGAGAGTGGGCATCCTTGTCTAGTTCCAGTTTTCAGGGGATTGGTTCCAATTTTTGTCCATTTAGGAGTATGCTGGCTGTGGGTTTCTCGTAGATGGCTTTTACTATTTTGAGGTATGTTCCCCGTATGCCTAGATGTTCAAGGGTTTTTATCAAGAAGGGGTGCTGGATTTTATCAAAAGCTTTTTCTGCATCTAGTGATATGATCATGTGGTTTTTGTTTTGACATCTGTTGATGTATTTAATTACATTTATGGTTTTACGAATATTGAACCAGCCTTGCATGCCAGGAATGAAGCCTACTTGGTCATGATGGATGATTTTTGAGATGTATTGCTGAATCCGGTTTGCTAGGATCTTGTTGAGAATTTTAGCATCTATGTTCATCAAAGATATTGGCCTGTAGTTCTCTTTCTTTGTTGGATCTTTACCTGGCTTAGGTATCAATGTGATGTTGGCTTCATAAAATGATTTGGGGAGAGTTCCATCTTTTTCAATCACCTGGAATACCTTCAGTAGGATTGGTATGTCCTCCTTGAATGTCTTGTAGAATTCTACTGGAAAGCCATCTGGACCAGGGCTTTTTTTTTTAGGAAGTTTTCTTATTATGTAGTCAATTTCCTTGATTGTTATTGGTCTACTTAGGGTCTCAATTTCTTCTTGGTCCAACCTAGGTAGGTTGTGTGATGTCAGAAAGTTCTCCATTTCCTTATGGTTTTCAAGTTTGTTTCCATACAAGTGTACGTAGTAGTCC
>NW_007073762.1:0-1215 GCF_000164805.1 Carlito syrichta
TCCAAACATCAAAGGCAAAAATCATATTTCCATCAGCCATGCTATATCATCGATCTATTCTCTCTGTAGAAAATGGTATTAGTAAATCACTGTCATAAGGAGAAGCAGTAAAATTGTGGAGGGCGGTGTTGTAGAAGTGTGTCTGGCAGTAAACTAATAAAGTGTGGAATCGTTTTGGGTTTTGTGATATATGTGGTCTTCATTCAGTTTTTAAAAACTGTGATTTGTCTTATGGACTCACTCTAAATAAACATTTTCTTGTGTGTTACTTTCCAACTGGAAATATTGTGTTTCTCTCCTTGAACACCCTCCTCTCCCTCTCCAACCTCTATTCCTGGATATGCTTCTAGCTTAGCCAAGGTTGGATTTGGCCAAAACCTTCATCTGTCCCAGCATTCAGGCAACAAGGGGACACGCATTCCAGACAGAAGCACGTGCCAATGTTCTGGGGTCAAAGTGACTGGACTGTCCAGGGAAGGACAAGGATATAACTGTGGCTGGGACTGGTTGAATCACCTGCAGGGCATTGGGAGATCAGAAATGGGGCAGCCAAGGCAGGCTGGGGGGGTCATGGTCATGATTTGGGCTTTCAGTAAGAGATGATGGGACTCACTGGGGCTGGTTCAGAGCAGTGGCCTGGCTCACTCACACATTCCAAGATGATTCTTGCTGCTGTATTAAGAGTGACTTCTAGGATTGTCCGCAGGTTTATCTGGAGGGTTCTGCGCCGTTCCTTGTTTGGGTCGTCTCGGTGCTCTTGGAAATTTTTGAGCGGAGGAATCATCTTTACCCAGTGAGATCTAGAAGAAAGTTGATAGTGATATGGAAGCGACTTCTAAACATCTTCTTTTCAGAAGAGTAGAGGCAGATTTGACCAAGGAACAACCATAAAGCAGCCACAATGCTTGTCAAAAATGGACGAGGAAGCACTTGCCCAGCCTGGCCCTGGCCACCTTCTGCAGACCTTGGAGACCTTGATTCATGGCGTGGACCAGAGACCCTGTTCTGAGCAAGAGGCGGGAGGCAGCAGCACGGCAGATGAGAATGCACATTCACAGAATGAATTCATGTTGCCTGATGGGCAAGCAAAGTCTTGAGAGACCACATGCTTTTATTTTCCATTCAACATTTTACTTTGTTTTGAGATAACTGCAGATTGATACGCAATTGAGTGAAATAATGCAGAGAGCCCGAATGCACAGTTTCTCTCGATGA
>NW_007073763.1:0-869 GCF_000164805.1 Carlito syrichta
TCAGACTCACTGCGGGAAATATTTAGATTTTTAGATTTTATTTTGTGTGAATTCGACAGTAAGAATAGTTATGTACAATGCCATGATACTTCATGAGTTTTAAGTAGGGAAATATTTAGAACTGGTATTTAGAGCTAGTATCCTCACATTTCTCAAGTTTGACCCTTTAGTAAGCACCAATTCTGGCACCAGTTTTTACTCCATTTCTGACCTGTGTTCCCAAACTTAAGAGACATGGTGACTCCTTAGCTCTGAAACCTCTCATCCCCAAATAGAAATGCCGCCAGTTATTCATAATAAGTGTACCCATTGCTCAGGTACAAAAAGAAAAAAAAATGAGAAAAACAGCAATTATCTACAAATAACACACTACTCTGGCATGATAAAGTCCTCAATTTTATGCATAGAGAAATTCACTTATGTTAACTGAAAAATATTGTGTTACTTGTTCAGCATGTTTCTCAAATTATGAAATCATATCATAAATTCTTCATGAGTTCTTATATACCATCTTATGAGGGATGCAGATATGCCAAGGTCTAGTTTCTGTAGAAATGTCAAACACATCCCAGTTACAAAAATGGTTCTCTTAAATTGCCATTTCCCTCACTTTTCTTCTAATGCCTTCATGTTTAATATTCTCATCACGTTTAATCACTTTCACCTTTAATCTCCATGTCTACTTCTGGACCCATCTACATAATGGGTGATTATTATTATCTATATTACATCTGTGGCGATTTCTGAAAGACCTAGAAATTGATCTTCCATATGACCCAGTAATTCCCCTATTGGGGAATATACCCAGAGGAACTCAAATTATTCTACAAAAAAGATACCTGCACACGTATTTTTGTTGCAGCTCTATT
>NW_007073764.1:0-821 GCF_000164805.1 Carlito syrichta
AGTCCTTTGCAAAGCAGTTTTGGAGTTTGCTGAAAGATTTAAAAATAAACTCACCATGCAACCCAGCAATACCAATACTGGGTATATATCCAATGAAACATAAATCCTTTCACCAAAAGATACCTGCCACACAAACGTATGTCGTGGCAGTATTCACAGTAGAAAACACATGAAATCAATCTAGGTGCTCATCAGCAATGGATCGCATCAGAAAAAACAACACAAATACACCATGGAATGCTACACAGCCATAAAGAATCAAGTCACGTCTCTCGCAACAACGTGGATGCAGCCGGATGCCGCAATCCTAAGCAAGTTAATGCAGAAGAAAACCAAATACCACATTCTCTCACTTATATGAGAGAGCTAAACACTATGTACCTATGGACATAAAGATGAGATAAAGGCCGAGTGCCGTGGCTCAGCCTGTCATCCCTGCACTTTTGGAGGCCTAGGACAGAGGAGTGCCTGAGCCCAGGAGGTCAAGATCAGCCGGGCCACTCGGTGAAACATCGTCTCTACAATAAATCAAAAATAAACCAGGCATGGTAGCACATGCCTGGAGTTCTAGGTACTTGGAAGGCTGAGGTGGAAGGATTGCCCGAGTCTAGGTTACAGAGTGAGACTCCAACACACACACAAAGAATGAGACAACACTGGTCATCTGAAGGGGGAGATCGAAAGGGGGGTAAGGGAGCCCGGCTCGGGGGCTCAGCCTGTAATCCCGCGCCTTTGGGAAGCTGAGGTGAGTGGTTGCCTGAGCCCGCATGTTCGAGACCGGCCCGGGCAGGCGAGACCTCATCTCTACATAAAATCAAAAA
>NW_007073765.1:0-1043 GCF_000164805.1 Carlito syrichta
CGGGGACAGGCAAGTGCAGGACCAACAGATCCAATCTCTGTGACTGATGGATCAACTATTCAGGGCTTGATCATGGCCCAAAGGCAATATCCTGAGAGCACAAACTTCAGAGGGACCTGATGAGTGCTGAGTTCCAGGCGCCCCATCCCCTACCCTGCTCCAGCTGTGGGACAAAGCATGAGGCCAAAAGGGAGGAGGAAGAACTCCAAAGAGATCAGTGGTAAGTCTGGGGCTGACACAAACCCCCTCCTTCCCAGAAATCCTCTGAATGTCAGGCCCACACAGCTGGACTAAAACTGGAAGGGACAAATAGAGTTGGAGCCTGGACATCAGTTACAATAGGAGAACTCCATTCCAAGATAGGCCTGGATGTGTCACCCCAGTAAGAGTACATGCCTGGGGAAGAGACAGTTCCGTACCTCCCCACCAGAGATCTCCTTTACCATAGGAGAGTGGGAGGGGAGGCCTGCAGCCCCACCCACCTCCACTGTCCCTCCTCCTTCCCTGCACTATTCTCTGAGAAGAGTGAAAGAGCTGGCTCTGCAGGAGAGACCTGATTAGAGGAAAAATTACAGCGCCTGCCACAGAGGGCAGTTTTTTTTTTGTTGTTGTTGTTTGCTTTTGGTTTTTGTTTTTTAATTTTTCAATTACTTTTTATTTTTTATTTATTTTATTTATTTTTTCTTTTGATTTGGAGTCTCACTCTGTCACCCAGACTGGAGCGCAGTGGCCGCTCCCGGCCACCGCAGCCTCGAACTGCTGGGCTCCGGCGATCCTTCCGCCTCAGCCTTCCAAGGAGCCGGAATTACAGGCATGCGCTACCACGCCCGGCTGATTTTTTGATTTATTGTAGAGATGAGGTCTCGCTGCCCAGGCGGGTCTCGAACCCGTGGGCTCAGGCAATCCACTCACCTCAGCCTCTCAAAGGCGCGGGATTACAGGCTGAGCCACCGAGCCCGGCTACTTGTTAAATTAAAAAATTTTATCTGCTTTCTTGCTGATTCATCTATTTTAAAAATATTTTTCCATTGTGCATAAATGTG
>NW_007073766.1:0-716 GCF_000164805.1 Carlito syrichta
CTTACTAGGACATGATCCGAATGGAAATAAAACCTATCATTGCAAGAATGGTCAATTTTGAGCACCACTCAGATTTTGAGGCCAGGTAATGATTTGAAATGAAAACAGATGAGGTGGTTGCTTTTGTGCATTTGAGAAATATCAACTGAGCCTGTGCTTTGGATTTTGGTAGCATACACATTAATGCCTGACAAAACTGAAAGCATTATAGATCAGGTCCTCGAATAACATCTTTTTGTTTTCATTTTGTTATCATGCTGATGAGGGAAAAAAATCAATTCCCAGCTGGGGTCACAGTCTATGTGGAGGTTACACATTCTTCCAATGTCTGCATGGGTTTACTCCAGCTATTCTGGTTTCTTCCCATGTACCAAAAATGAGCACATGAGGTTAAATGGGATATCTAAATTCTCCCAGAATGAGTGAGTGAGGGTGTACATATGCCCTGTGGAGGAATGGCATCCTGTCCGGGGTCGGGCCCCTCCTTGCACACTGAACAGCTGGAATAGGCTCTGGTCACCAACAACCCTGAACTAGAATAATTGGATAAATAGTTGTATTGCCTGATTGTAGTAATGTTTCTTAAATGTATGTACAGCTCACATTTATTTCAATGTTTAATAAAGTGTGTTGGTGTTTAGTGAAAAGTCTAGTGATATTTGTGTGTCCAAAAATATGCTGTGGGAACCTAATGCTTGTTTATATCAATTAACCTG
>NW_007073767.1:0-649 GCF_000164805.1 Carlito syrichta
TTTTCTTATAGCTCCTATGTGTGACAGAATTATTGTGCCTAGTGGAAGGTAGCATTTTGCTTTTACGGAATTAGTCATTTTGGTGTTTGTAGCTTGAGAATCTCCATGGTTAAATAAAATCAAGATTGTTGTAGAAAGAAACTATACAAATAATAGGTGTTCAGTCACATCACTTCACTTAGGACACATGGGGCACTAAGAGGTTAAGTGATTTTCAAATGTTACATAATTGAATGTGCAAATGTCATAATCCCAGCTGTGAGGAGCAAATGAGATGACAGTGCTCAGTAATGCATAAATTAGATAAATAACTTGCAGGTCTAACGTATATGAAAGATCCTAACAGAATTTCAGTGCTTTTTATTTTAATTGTTTTTTTAAAAATAGTCTATCCTAATGTGTATTATGAAATGTGTTTAAGTAACGATCAGACTCACTGCGGGAAATATTTAGATTTTTAGATTTTATTTTGTGTGAATTCGACAGTAAAGAATAGTTATGTACAATGCCATGATACTTCATGAGTTTTTAAGTAGGGAAATATTTAGAACTGGTATTTAGAGCTAGTATCCTCACATTTCTCATGTTTGACCCTTTAGTAAGCACCAATTCTGGCACCAGTTTTTACTCCATTTCTGACCTGTGTTCC
>NW_007073768.1:0-764 GCF_000164805.1 Carlito syrichta
CAAAGAATAGGAGATTGAACAAACAGAAGTAAAACCAATCCCTTTACCCCTGAATAACAGAATTAAAGAAGACGGTGATGTGGAGGGAAGGAAAAAGTAGGGAGGGGGAAAAACCACACAAATGAAGAAAAACCAGAAGAAGAATATAGGTCTCGCACAGACCACTGGGAAATCAGACACTGAGAAAACAGATTCTGGAACACAAACAATGAAGAGCCCCCAGAATGACTGGTTAGATGCAACAAACCCAAACATCAAGACATTAATGGAGAGAATTTAAAAAATTGAGGAGAGACAAGAGGAAAATAGGAAGGAGCTGATGTCAGAAATGACAGCAGTAAAGAATACTGTGATGGAAATGAACAACAGACTAATAAGCATGGAAAGCAGAATCAGCCAAGCAGAAGAATCTCAGAGCTCGAAGACCAAAACACAGAACTAACCCAAAGTGTCAAAAGCATAGAAAAGAAGCTTAAAAAGACAGAACAAAACCTGCAAGAGATGAATGGCCACTTCAAGAGATGAAACCTAAGAGTAATTGGGCTTCCTGAGGCAGAGAGAGAAAGAGAAGCCACACTGGAACAAACATTTCATGAAATCTTTCAAGAAAACTTCCCTCATCTCATTAACGATGAAAAAATTCAAACACAAGAGATTCAGAGAACCCCTGCAAGACACAAATGAGAAGACAACTCCCAGACACATAATATTTCGCCTAACAAAGTAGCTATAAAAGGAAAAATCCTAAAGGCAGCAAGAGAAAA
>NW_007073769.1:0-871 GCF_000164805.1 Carlito syrichta
AAGGACGGTTGGAGATGCGCTCCCGGTGCCAACACCAAGAGAAAAGGCAAGGAATGAAATCGCCATTAACAAGGGATCCTGATGAAAGAGATGCTGAAATGGTAACCCTTAAGTCGATCCACATCCTCCTAGCCAAGTCATGGCCCACTGCATAGGACAGTGGGTATGTGACTTCTACCTTTGAGCCTCTCTCTTCCACACCGAAAGGCACATTTCATAAACTCCTTCAATGTACTGTTGTAGAGCACGAATCTGCGAAACTGTGTTTGTTCACCTTTGAACTCAGGTTTAAATTGTTCACTTTTGAGTACATAATTTTACAAAAAGTGAAAAGTGTTTTCAAAACATGGGAGGAGGAAGACAGGTCAGAAAGAAGAAGATGAAGCATATATCTACGATGTTTTGATATCCCGTAGCTTAGATTCCCCCCATCTCCACAATTGTACAGGGTAGATTGAGATAACTGCTGTTACCTGGCACAGAGTACAACAATTCTTATGGATATTACTGCATGTTTTTTCATCTGAATATAATTTACACTTGGAAATTTGAATTTCATATTTTGGTTGTCGAAGAGTTTGGTTGTCCACCATTTAAGGCAAAGAACCATTCATCATTAATAAGTAGCAGGTTTCAGTAAAATGTTTTGAAGGCCATAGTTCCACTCCAGCAAACAACCGTTCACATTTTTCTGTACCGTGGCTCTGGGCTGAGTTGGAGTCTCACTCTGTGATCCGCACCGGAATGCAGTGGCCTCTCCCGGCCACCGCAACCTCGACCTGCTGGGCTCCATTGATCCTTCCGCTTCAGCCTTCCGAGGAGCTGGCATTACAGGCATGTGCGACCACGCCAGGCTGATTTTTTGATTTAT
>NW_007073770.1:0-1281 GCF_000164805.1 Carlito syrichta
AACAGATTTGAACTCATCAATTTTGATGCCTTTTAGTGCTTCTGCCCTTTTTTGTTTCATCTCTTCCACATCGGCAAAATGTTTCTCCTTGAGGGCTTTTTCCATCCGGCAAACAAAAAAAAGTCACTCAGGGTGAAATCAGGTGATTAAGGAGGGTGGGGCATGGGGCTCATGGTGTTTTTTTGGTCAGAAACTGCTGAACACTTAACGTGGTGTTGGCAGGTGTGCTTGTAAATCATCCATCACGAAATGGGCAAACATGTTGAAAGAATCTCCAAACAAAAAAAAATTCACTGAAGCCGAATGCGGCCTCTCACATTAGCTGGTACATTGATGCCAACAGGTTCTTAGAACACTTGCCTGGTGGGGAATGCGTGTACTACAAGGGACCCAGTCTCCCCCCCAAAAAATTAGGTTTTTTTGGGTTCCCCCTTTAATGTGCCTGTGTGTTCCACAACTATACCAGTGAGATGGTTAGAGAAACTGCGAGCATTTAAAACCCTGAAATTGGGAGCATGCAGTATGACATTCCTGGAATGATTTCCTTCTGTGTAACATATTTGTTTTGTCTCTTTTCTTCCTTCTAGCCGGAGTCAGTTTTGGACTCCAGTGCCAACACCATGACTTAGGCACTTCCCTTCCTCCTGTGCCCAGTGACTTCCAGCCTATCTTAAGATTGTCTATCTAAACAACAGAAAAGGGCTGCACGACCACACAAACATTTTATTCTCCACCCTCTCCAGTTAAAACCCAGGCTGCCACTCATGGCCACTGCAGCCTTGTCCTGCTGGGCTCAGGTGATCCTTCCACCTCAGCCTTCCAAGTAGCAGGAATCACAGGTGCATGCCACCACACCAGGCTAATTTTTTTATTTATTGTATTATCTTGCCAAGTTACCCAGACTGGTTTCGAACCCCTGTACTCAGGCAGTTCTTTTACCTCTGCCTCCCAAAGTGCTGGGATTGTAGGCATGAGCCACCACACCCAGCTGGGAAGGTTTTAATCAGTAAAGATCTGACTGTGGGAGTGTGGAGGCAGATGGGGTTGCCAGGCTTAGCAAATAAAAATACAGGTTGCCAGGTTAAATTTAAATTTCAGGCAAGCGATGAATACTTTAACATTTAGGACATACAGTATTTATATTGAAAATGATTTGCAGCTTATGTGAAATTCCAGTGTACCTGGGTGTCCCAAATTTTATATGGCAACCCTGGGAGCAGAATCCTCTGAGCCGCTGGGCACCTGCCGAGGAGTCTGTGTCAGAGGAGGCTAAGAAGGGTG
>NW_007073771.1:0-744 GCF_000164805.1 Carlito syrichta
TATACTGATAACCAGTGGTCAGAGCAGATTCACTCATGTGGGTTAACCACTGAGAGAAGGCTTCCTGGAAAGATTGAACCTGGGATAAGATAATTACTTCCTGATTAGGTGAGTTTCTTGCTGATAAGCCACAATGAAAAAAAAATCTATAACCTTTGGGAGAATATTTGACTGGAAATACTCTTCTTATTCAACTTAGTCATACTTGCTTAAAAACCTCAAGGTCTAGGAATCTCTAACCTTAAAAAGGCAAAGGAAATGTTTTTTTTTTGTTGTTTGTTTTTTTTTTTAATAATTAATCAGTATTTTTATTATAGTTTTGTGGGGTACAGTTAAGGGTTAGGTGTACAATTACGTTTCATTCAGACACCCTGTTGATAAGAGGTGTTTTCCCAGCCCCAGACAGATATTTGCTACTGTTAATCCCCTCCCCCTCCCCCCCATAGTTTCCCAGTACCGTCAGTCATTTTGTTATAGCATTACATTGGATGTTCAAGGTCCATTATATGAGTGAGAACATGTGATATTCTGATCTTTGTTTCTGTGAGAGGTCGCTCAGTATTATAGACTCTAGTTCCATCCAGGTTGCTGTGAAATTCATGATTTTGTTTTTTTTTTATGGCTGCGTAGTATTCCATCATGTATATGTACCACATTATTTAAATCCAGTCCTCCTTTGATGGGCAGCATGGGTTGTTTCCAGGTTCTTGCTATTGTGAACAATGCTGCGATAACATACGTGTG
>NW_007073772.1:0-1111 GCF_000164805.1 Carlito syrichta
CCTGAGCATCGCCTCTTATATAACTATCAATTAAAGCTTGTCCTGTGGAAAGAAATAAATACAAACTCCCCCATCATAGACAATATTAGCCTGCTAGTTCTTTTATATGTTACACTAGCATGTTTGCTATTTCTTTGATGTTATTGTGAGAATAAAAGTTTCTTCATGTAGGTTCAAAGTGCCCTGGATTTCAGCAGCTCAGGCATCATGAGAAATCACACGTGTATGTTCTTGGGTTCACAATGGACCCTCTGACCCTACTCTGGCATGTTACTATCACTGTACAACCCTACTGGCACCATGTGTCCAAATTTGGAGTCTGTAGTGCAGCCCGTCACATACCATGTTTGTAGAAATTATCTGAGAGCCCGTCTTGGGTCCTGAGATGGATGCTGGTTACCAAGGGGGACTGAGCTCTGTTTCCAGGGTCAGCCAAAGACCTTCCAATTTGGAAAATCTACTCACAGTCTGATCCTGAGCCTCACAGCTTGGAGCTCATCACAGACAAGCTATATTGATACCATTCTTGCTGTCCCGAGGCCAGCTTTTCTGGCAAACATGATCAGTTCGCATATTATCTGAGTGGACCTTTGCAAATTGGAATTATATGTCTATGGCTTGGTGCAGCACAGTACCTTGGCTTTGTGTAACATGGTCCCTTACAACATCTAAGCACCCACAGAGGTAATTCAAGTCTGCCAATTCAACTCAGAAGAGCATAAATTTTTAGTTTGTATCCATTATTGTTGTGTGTATTTTAGTTGAAATGTGCCTCTTTCCAAAGATAACTCCAAATTATCACTGAATATTTTATGAACAAAGCAAGCTTGTGTAGAGAAATCCTATGTTAGACAGAAACTAATAATATCAGAAGATTTAATATAGCCCCAAATAAACATAACTCATATACTTATTCAGTTATTTATTCATTCATTCTCTTATGTAGCTAGTAATACCCTAGGCACTAAAAATATAATTGTGAGCAAAACATAAGCTTTGCCCTCAATGAGCTCTAGTCTAGTATATCAGGGTTTTATTATAAAAAGAAACAATAGCCGGGTTCCGTGGTGTCAGCCTGTAATCCCGCGCTTTGGGAGGCTGAGTTGAGTGA
>NW_007073772.1:2256-3407 GCF_000164805.1 Carlito syrichta
TCCAAGTCCATGTTCCATATGCACTGATGTAACAGTTTTGACTGTCTGGCTGTCTCCTGTGATCCTCACACTTTATCTCACAGCAGCACTACTTTCTTCCCAGCTATCCCATTCATGAAATCTCAATAGTTATTTTCTACCTCCTGGTAGGAAACAGAACTGTCATCTGGCAGAACATTGGGAAAGGAAAACACTCGGATTGCAACAACATCAGAGTAATGTCCACAAGGTGGCAGAAGACTGGAATAAGGAAGCTAACAACAAAACAATGAGCTATTTTATATTTTTGTGTTTACTGACCACTTTCTATGTTCCAGACCCTATGCTAAGTGCTTGATATGCACCTGCCCACAATATTTGTGAGGCATGGGATTTTAAATATATCACCTCCTTTAATATTTTAATTTTCATTATCCTAGTAAAATAATGTGCCTATGTCCCCCAAAACTGCAAACCTGAAGCCTCATTGTACTAACAGTATGCTATAACCTAGGAGCTAGCAAACTTGTCCTGTCAAGGGCTTTCCAGGTCATTCATCCTTGTCCTTAGCACTCAACTCCTTGTAGCAGGAAAGGAGCCATTCACACTATGTAAATAAATGAGTGTGACTGTGTTCCAATAAAATTTGTTTATTAAAAAAATGTGGTAGATCAGATTTGGCTCATGAGTCATACAGAGTGAGAAAGAATTTTTATCTAAGAAATGCAAAAATTATCAGGCCCAGATGGACATTGAAGCTTTTCTATAATAAAAGGAAAACATTTCTCATTCACATTTGTAGCAACTCGAAAAAATGACAACTTTCTGCCTCTGGTTGGCCCAAGCATCTTATGATGTTTGTTATGACTTCACTTCCTGTTTAATTATATGCAGTGAAGATTATCTCTTTGCTCTTAAGTAGAATTGAAATTCTACCTTTTAATTTGTCTGCAAGTTCAAACAACCCACAGAGAGTACCTACAAGACAGATGCAATCTCACCATCTTATTCCTTTAGAGAGCTCCCAATTTTGAAGAGTCTAAGCAAAATCTAATAAACTTTGTTCTAATCTATTGGATTCCCACCTGCCAAATTATTTGACAGTAAAAACTGATTCCAGTCCTTTGGATGTTGAGCTGAAAAGTTAAACTAAAAAGCCCTGGAATACTGAT
>NW_007073773.1:0-3531 GCF_000164805.1 Carlito syrichta
GCGCGGGCACACACACACACACACACACACACAAACACACGGGTAGAGGACGAACACACTCCCACAGAATTAGAAAGAGCAAGAGCATGGCGAGCAAGTGGTAGCTGGGGAAGGAAGTTGTCATCTCTGGTGCCATAGGCAGCTGCCAGGAGAGCAGTGGATCCTGTAGACAGTGTGGTTGCTGGGTTGGGGGAGCTACCTACCAGAAAGGCAGCGTCCACCCAGGTGTGATCGTTCTTCATCTTGTCTTTTATTTTTGCATCACACTGATGCTTCTGATGACGACGTGGTGAATTCCAGGTGTTGCTTTGTGTTCCTCTCGGGTCCAATGACCCAGTGACCCTGTGTCCAGAACACACTTTGCAGAGGTGGGGGGGCATGGGTGGTGTCGCCATTGGGCTGGAGGAAACAACAAGGCAGTGGAGTGGAGTTGGTGGGGCAGCAGCAGAAAGGGATCCCTAACCACCACTCAGACAGCTCAGGAGATGTTCAGCTCCGCCCGCTAACAATACAATTCAATATCACGGAAAATGGAAGGCCACATGTAAAATCCGGCGCGTAAACTCCCCACTGATCCTTGCCCTGGTGACACCCTAAACCGTCAAGGGACATTCCACATCACCCTCCATTTCCGCCTCCTCCCCAAAAGCATGGGGCGCTGTCCACCCAGTGCAGGCTGGGCCTGCTGTTTCCCTCTGCACTGCCTTGGCTGAAGAGCACAGACACGGAGGCCTTTGTAACTTGTTGTGCACGAGTCCACGTGACCACTCAACCGCTCTGTACTGTACACTCACATTCACACACTTGCACACACACTCGAACTACTCTGGTATGCTGGACTCTCGGAACCCTGCTGAGGCTGGGCTGCGTGGGATCCCAGTGCATTGTTGAAAGGGCACTCAGTCAACCTCTTCTGATGCACAACCAATAATGGACATGTAACTTTACACAACCTTTGGCCACCTGCCAAACCTTAAACAATGCAAGACCAAAGAGCCATGACCATAGAAAAATGTAATGCCATACCCTAAGACTAATTATTTTGAAATTGTTTGGAATCATTCTGAAGAATAAAACACTACGTGTATGCAAATAGCTGAACAGCTGATCCTTACGTATTATTAATATTATAATTTCCAGGTTTGGAATTCATGAAAGTTAGACTGCTGCCCTTTTAACAAACTGCGAAAAAAATGGTGTTAAGACTTAAAAGTTTTTTCTTACATTTCCAGCTTCTTACATCTCTGGTGATTTTTGGGGTCAATAGATTTATTGTTAAACAATGAAAGAAATGTCACTGTGACCCACATTTTTATTATGTTGATTTGAGTTGAGTATCTGAAAACAAAAGTTTACCCCTCCTGATTAAAAAAAAGTTACCCCTGCTAAGTTCCTTCCTGAATATAATAGTAATATGTCAATAGTAATCTGTATTTTTTAAATGCATTGTGTCATTTGATCCTCAAAACAACAGACAAATGAATATCTTTCCCTCAACTGCAGAAATGAGACACTGAAGCTTAAAACCATGACAATGTGTTCAAGTTGTATTTCTAAATCTGTTTTAAGAATTCCGCTGGTCTATAGACCCTAATCTCATGTTGATATTTTGCCACTCTGCCTGCTTAAAATAAATATTCATGTCTAAGAAATGAACACTTACATCTAATGAAAAGGCAAAATGATATTCACAGCATAATTACTTGCTATTTCATTTACTATTTTATATCAACTGACACATTTTAACAGGTAAACTTTTGCACAATTATTAGGGGAAATAATAATTCGAACCAAATTGAAAAATTACCATAACTTCTCTTTCAATATGTGTGGTGAAAATAGACAACTGGGCTAACATTTATTCTTTTGAGTTGATGACAACTTCTGTATCTTTCCCCCTCAAATGAACGTTAAAACGGGAAAATTAAACTATTGACAAAAAGAGGCTGCCTTAGAAGTTACAAATTATATCAATCTAGATATTTCCTGATTAGATAAAATATGAGATCACATGAAACTTAGTACTTTAAAGATTATTAATATATACTGATGGACTACAGAGCTGTATTTAAATTCCATCAGGATGATGTTATTTATCCAAAAAATTCTGCAGGCCGATATAGCAATTCATGAATCATTATTTATGTTTAAATATTTATAAATCAACTCGTTGCTCCCTGGTTTAACACTGAAACTCTATCATCGTACTTGATTTGGACTCTAAGGAGCCTGCATAATGCATTTCAGAAGACTTGCACACCCCCACACAAATCTGGATTAATAGCCAAACAAACAAGGAGTAATTGTCTCCACTCCAGGGAAACGTAAGTGATAACATCAATCTGACCTTTGCTTAACACTTACTGCTTACTTCTCACACATTCTCCACAACAAAGTTTCCTCTCCCAGAGGCAGTTCATTGCAGAATATTTATCACATGCTCATTCATCCACAGAAAGAGAAATTTAGTGATTAACAGGATAACAGATAAGGTGAGAAATGATAAGTTATCCCACGATCAAATGAAGAGAGGATGTAAAGGGGCCTGGCCACTCCAGCTATCATTAACTCCATTGAAAGTAAAAAGGCCTTTTGTCATTTCTTCACTGGGCAATAGGTCCAATTGTCTAAAATCCTTGCGTAGAATTCAGACACGTACTAGAGCAGGGTCCTTCAGGCCAACTCTGATGATCACTTTTGACAAATGTTCTGCTTGAGCATAATGAAGTTACTCCAATGCTTTTAGACATGACTACACTTACAGTCAAACAATCTTTATAAAGTGAAACCCAAAACACATCCCAGTCCACCCCCTGACACACACACCCAGCCACACACACTCTCTGTGTGCAGTCAGGTTTCTTTTGGCCAATTTACAACAGAGAGTAAGTTGCTGAATAAATATTTAATTCATGCAACCAAAACCCTGAAAGACCAAGCTCCAAATATAAAGTTTTGCATTCCTGGGGCACACTATATAGATATATCCTTTTTAAAAAAATATACTTACAGCTGTCCTTTAAAGGAAGGAAATGGAAAACAAAAGAATTATTCACACATAAGCCTGTATCAAACAAAAGCCGCTTACAACCTTCTGCCACCCAGCATTACTCTAGAAACATTATTTCCATGATTAAATGGGAAGCTCCAAAGTTTTAAGAAAAGTAAAAGTACCCATGCTCGGTGGCTCAGCCTGTAATCCCAGCACTTTGGGAGGCTGAGGTGAGCTGACTACCTGAGCTCACGGGTTTGAGATCTGCCTGGGCAACTTAGTGAGACCTCATCTTTACAATAAAATTTAAATAAATGAGTTGGGTGGGGTAGCTCGAGCCCAAAGTTCCAGCTACTTGGAAGGCTGAGGCGGAAGGATTGCCAGTGCCAAGCAGGTTGAGGCTGCAGTGGTCGGGAGTGACCAGTGCCCTCCAGTCTGGGTGAGATAGCGAGACTCCAACTCAAAAAAAAAAAAGAAAGAAAGAAAGAAAGAAAAGAAAAGTAGTCAAGTAGAACTGACCAGGAAGCCAAAAGTACTAG
>NW_007073774.1:0-760 GCF_000164805.1 Carlito syrichta
AATTCAACTGAAGGCTCTCAGTCTTGGTAGATGTCATCTATCTAATATTTTCCAAGTCTTCATTTGTTTAGTTGAACTTTACTGCATTTGTGGTTGGAAATGTTTTTCTCCATTTATGCACATGTGGATGTTGAAATCCTACCCATTCTTCAAACGTCACCTGAAAGGACTTCTCTTTAGTAAAAATTTTTTAGTTTCCTAGCAAAGAATTATTGTTCTTAATAATTTTTATATAACTTTAATTTTATACTTTTCATTAAGGGTATCACTTTATGTTAAAAATATTTCTATAATTGTAAAATATATAAGATTGATTCACCTATTCTCTCTCTCGACAAAAAAATTTGTTGAGAAAATGAGTGAACCATATGAAAAAGTATGGCTGAATGTAAGATAAATGCAGAAGAAAGAATATAGCAATGACCTATACCTGGTGCTTGGTAAAGCATGTTATTGTGGAATTGACCAAGTGTTTAACGAAACTTAACCTGCTATACAGTATTTACATTCAAGTAGCCAAAAGTAGAGGTAGAATCTGAATCAGTTCATAATATTGCTTATTCTTTCTTGGCTCACAATCAGACACTGAGTACATAAACAATAGTTTTTCTTATGTTGTTTCACCATCAATTTACATCTGACTAAGTGGGACAATATATTTTATTTTCCTTAAAACAGAAACTGACATTTGTGTGATGTAACTGAGATGCATTTTTTTAAAGCTGGCTCCAAACTTCTTATTAGCACTACTTCATAGAAA
>NW_007073775.1:0-937 GCF_000164805.1 Carlito syrichta
CGACACACACACACATACACACACACTCACACACACACACTCACCCTTTCAGAACTCAAAATTCAGCATTGTTGCGGGACACAAATTCAACATACAAACACCTGGTGTCTCTCTACACTTTCAAAGTCCACCTGAAGAAACCACTAAGGAAACAATTCAATTACCGTAGCAGCCAAAACCACAAAATAGTACAAAAACAAAGTTAAGCGGACAATAGAACAGTACACTAAACAGTACACACTCATGCTGATAGACATTGCAGAGGACATAAGCCAATGGAAAGGAAATGCTCGGTTCAATAAATAAAAACCATGACGTGGGAAGATGCCACTACTACACAACGCATTAAAAACACAAAGAAATCTCGACCAAAACCCAAATGTCTAGTCTTTCAGAAGAATTGCATGAGACCGGCAATAGCCCAAACTCTCTTCAAAATGGGCAAAGTGTAGGGTTTCACACTTTCTGCTTTCACCAAAGTCCAGTAAACCAAACACAGAGGCAATGGTATAAAACCCTAACGACTGATCCATGGAACAGAACGAACACTGAGGAGTCAGTGGACACATTTATGGCCACATACATTCCGTGGGAATAGGGCAGTCCTTCCACACACACTTCTCAGAAAACTGGATACACTCATGCATAAGCCAGCAGTTCCACTTCCAGCAAAAGCCACAACACAGGTAAGAAAATACAAGGAAAGAAGAGTCTGTGAACTCACGGTTAAGGGTCCATGTCCAAGAGCGGCCTGACTCACGTTCCCTCGACGTGGTAGGGGGGCCCCAGCTCCGCCGCCTGCGGGGGGCCCAGCTCCGCCGCCAGCGGGGGGCCCAGCTCCGCGGCCAGCGGGGGGCCCAGCTCCGCGGTCGTCCCGGTCGCAGCGAGCCACACTCTGGGGTCCCGCAGCGCGGGCGTCCGAAGCACTCCGTGGGAG
>NW_007073776.1:0-1221 GCF_000164805.1 Carlito syrichta
GGCTTCTGTTTCCAAACAAGGGCATGCTGGATCCAGATATGAATAGGACAAAGTGGGCCTCCAAGAAGCACACAGCCGAGCAGACTGAGAGGTAGCCAGGGGACGTTTTATGCCCAGTACGTGGTGACTTGGGTGGGGGCAGGGAGAGGAGGGAGGTGGGTGGGGAAACAGGATCAAACTCTGGGATGCTGGAGGAAGAACAGGAAACACCAGATCAGTCATAGGAGGAGGGAGGGGAGGGCTTCACGTGCAAATTTGGTTTCTTCATTTTCTCTGCCCCCTCTGCCTCCACCCCTATTTATTTGGTCTATTTTACATTCTGGGATGAAAGTCCCTTTTTGGGGTCATCAGTTGATGGCCAGGAAGCCAAAGGGCAGGACCAGAATACGTGACTTCAGGTCCCCGTAGAAAGTCCCACATGGGCCCCGGGGACCAGTGACATGGCCTGATCTTCTCTCGTCTCGTCGATGCCCAGCTAGGGCGGAGGAAGCAGGGCTAGCCGGGTGGAAGAATGACTCGAGGAAAGAATCTGTGGAGAGCAGAGTCCCAGAAGAATCTCCCGTGTGGAACCCGATCGCTCTCCGGCTCCCCAGAGGGAAGGAAGAGGAGGAGGAGGAGGAGAAGCAGCCGGCAGAACCTGGGAAGCAGGGGTGCTGTTCTCAAAGGGAATGTTTAAAAGACATTCAACTTTACACAGCAGTGAATCTTCCTTTGCTAAGCTACAGTCTGGTCACGTCTCTCTGAGCGATTGTAGCCATGTTTCCTAATTTTGACCTCCTCTCCTACATCGGGGAGGTGAATCTCCTCTCTCTTCTCTCTAATTTACTTTCTAAAAAACTATATCATGCTATCTAACTTCTGTACAATTCTTTGCATCTTTCAAGAGTCACTGGATTGCGCACCACAACACCGGTGGGTCTGATCTAACATTTTAAAGTCCCCTACCAGGATTCTCAACCTAACATTTTTAGTGGTCCCACTGAGATTCTGGCATCTAACATACATATTGTATCCACTTGTGAGGAAAGTGACTCCATTTTTCAGAAATCAAAGTGGAAATTTAGAAAATAATGCAAACTCTTCAAACCCAGAAACGCTTTATGTTTTCAAAGAGTTCCGCGAAGTCCCATGTCCAGTCGTTTATCTCAGTTTTCAGAAGTCCACTTACCAGACACCCTTGGGTGTGTCTTCAGTTCTACCCTTGACTAGTCACAATGCATG
>NW_007073777.1:0-709 GCF_000164805.1 Carlito syrichta
CAATGAATCAAAAATTTACCAGGTGTGGTAGTGCATGCCTGTTGTTCCAGCTACTTGGAAGACTGAGGTGGAAGGATCACCTGAGCCCAGTGAGTCAATGCTGTGGTGGTCATGAGCATGCCTCTGCACTCCTTTCTGGGTGACAGAGTAAGACTCCAGCTAAAAAAAATGAAAAGAACAAAACCATGTGGTAGCACCCCAGAATTAGAAGTCCAGCCCTCCCCCAAGGTCATCTGACTGGACTGATGCCAAAACTGAGGCACAACTGCAGGTGGGGGCTTCCACAGATTGCAGAGAAGAAGGCTTTTTTCTGGAGCCTGGAGGCTCAGGTGGAGCTAGCATATACCTAGCTCAGAACAGACCATGGTTTTTGGTGATTTCTTTCTTGAAATTTGTTCCTAAAGATCCTCACAGATATGGAGGTCAGGAGTCAGTGGTTTTCATGACTCAGTCTTAAACAAGAAGGGTGGGCTCCTGTCTTTTCCAGGACCACAGGACAGCCTCACCCTGCTATCCCACTCGGCCTCCAACACCAGAACCTGCCCATTCCACTTTAAATGCTGAGAAACCCATTTCCAGCCAGGCTCGGTGGCTCAGCCTGTAATCCCACACTTTCAGAGGCTGAGGTGAGTGAATTGCCTGAGCCCGCGGGTTCGAGACCTGCCTGGACAACTTGACGAGACCTCATCTCTACTATAAGTCAAAAAAA
>NW_007073778.1:0-797 GCF_000164805.1 Carlito syrichta
CTGGTTAGGTCAGAAAGCCAGGCAGCCAACTAGTTAACCAAGCTAAATAGTGGTCCAAGTTATCAGTCAACTAATTGACACTGTAAAAACATCGGACGACCAGTCGGCAATCTTTTTAAGCCAGTTAACAAGTTGGCCGACTTGTCAGCCAACAAGTTGTCACCTAGCTAACACGTTAACCAACTTGTTAAGTCAGATAGCAAACTTGTTTACCAACTACTTAAAACAGTTAGCTAACTAGTTAACCAACTAGTTAAGTCAGCTAGCTATCTCGTTAGCCAACTAGTTAAGTCATATACCTAATTAATCTATCTAACCAGCTAGCTAGATAAGTCAGCTAACTAAGTCCGCTAGCTCAATACTTAGCTAACTATTTAAGCCAGGTACTTAAGTCTGCTCCCTAATTAGCTAGCTAATTAGTTAAGACAGCTAATTATACAGCGAGTTAAAAAGTTAGCTAACTATTTAATTCAGGTAGTTAAGTCAGCTAGGTAACTAGATAAGTCAGCCAGTTAATTCAGCTAGCTAAGTCTGCTCATTATTCAGCTAGTTATATAGAAGGTAGACTAGCTAGGTAATTAACAGTTAATTCAACTGGATAGCCAGCTGGCTAGCTATGTAGCAAGCTAGTTAATTCAACTGTCTAGAAAGAAAGCCAGCTAGTTAAGACAGCTAGTTTAGTCAGCTCTCTAGCCAGCTCAGTAGTTAGGTAGTGACATAATTACGTCAGTTGTTTAGTCAGCTGGCTGCGTAATTAAGTAAGCTTGTTATCCAGGTGGCTAGAGAGATAGAGAGCT
>NW_007073779.1:0-907 GCF_000164805.1 Carlito syrichta
CCAGACTTGGTTCACTAACAACCTTCAGCAGTTGATAACTAATAATTATAGAATTAATAAACTTAAAAAGACAGTTGTAATTAAGGTGTGTGTTGGAATATAAAATCCTTATTTCATTTGTGAACAGAGAGAACTGGTATCCTCACAGTTTAAGGAATGGTCATTTTCCTTGTCTTTGATAACCACCTGCACCCACTGCACAAGGTCCTTTAATGTCTTGTCAATTTATCAGTAAGGTCCTATGTCTGCTGTAACTTTTATAATAAAATTTGCTAATAATACATTGCTGACTTATGTGAGCCTTCTAACTTTTTCAGTTCAAACTTCTCTACGCCAAGTGCAGTGGCTCAAGCCTGTAATCCCAGCACTTTGGGAGGCCGAGGTGAGGGTATTGTCTGAGCCCACCAGTGTGAGAACAGCCTGGACAACTTGGCAAGATCTCATCTCTACAATAAATTAAAAAATGAGCCTGGTGTGGCAGTGTACACCTGTAGTTTTGGCTACTTGGAAGACTGAGGCAGAAGGATTGCCGGAACCTGACACATCAATGCTGGGTGGCTATGAGCATGCTACTATACTCCAGCCTGGGCCCTGGAGTGAGACTCCAACTCAAAAAATATTTGTAAGACAATATTATACTTTGTATACAGAGAGCTTTTGGGGGGGCACCTAAGAAAACTGGTTAGTTCAGTCAGGCAGCAGATTAGGTCTAAATAGAGTATTGTGTGTCAACAAGTCAGTTAATGTAAAAGAATGGAAGTATTTATTATAACACAATAAGCCACAATGTGGGTAATCTGTGGGTATATAGCCAAGAATTAATTGCAATTCTAATTTCAAATAAAATGCACTCTGTGCTAATTATGAACAGACATGTATTTCTGAATATTTTTGGTATCTCTACCTA
>NW_007073780.1:0-660 GCF_000164805.1 Carlito syrichta
CCACGTACTCTCTCCGCAGCTTCAGAAAAGGAAGGATTATTCTTTAATGAGAAGAATGCAGTGATGTGGGCCTGAGCTTGGCAGAGCTTCCCGGGGGCTTCGCGAGAGCATGTGGCTGACTTATCCTTCGTGGAAAATTGGCTAGCACAGATTTATCACCCAATATAAAGCTCTGGCTGTCAGTATTCCCACAGCAGCTTCCACTTATTGCCTCGTTCATTCCACACTGGGTAGAAGTCACGTCCCATCACGTCGGTGAGACCCTGGCTTCGTGTCCCGAGGGCAGGCCGCGGTCTGCACTGACATTCCATCAATGCTGTGCTCAGACCATCCAGCATTTTGTTTTTCTAATTTTTTTTGCACGGCTCAGGCTGTGTGAGGAATTACGAAGCTCGGCAGCTCTGCAACTCCTTTTCGGGGTCTGGCAGGTGGCTATTTGCTTCCTCATGGCAGCTCACAGACCAGGATCATCAGTCAGTCTTTTGGGCTTGCAACAGCAGAGCACAGAAAGGCTGTGCCAGGCCTTGGAGCATCTAGTGGCTTTTCCAGGGGGACAAATTCCTAGTAGGAGATGGCATTGTACAGTAAAAGAACTAGGTTATCCTTCAGAGTTTTCACACCTCACCAGGGACATGGGCGAGTGAGTTGGTGCCATGGCTT
>NW_007073781.1:0-528 GCF_000164805.1 Carlito syrichta
GGTTCTTATGGTTTGAGGTTTTACATTTAGGTCTCTGATCCATTTGGAGTTAACCTTTGTGCACGGGGATAGAGAGGGGTCCTGTTTCAATCTTCTGCATGTGGTCAGCCAGTTTTCCCAGCACCATTTACTGAATAGGTTCTCCTCTCCCCATTGGTAGGTGGAGGGGACTTTGTCGAAGATGAGTTGGTTGAGAAATTGAGGTTTTGCTTCTGGAATCTCAATTCTGTTCCATTGATCTATATGCCTGTTCCTATACCAATACCAAGCTGTTTTGATGATTGAAGCTTTATAGTAAAGTTGGAAGTCTGATATTGTGATACCACCTGCTTTGTTTTTTTTTGCTGAGGATTGTTCTGGCTATTCTTGGACGTTTGTGTTTCCATATGAATTCCTGTGTTGTTTTTTCTAGGTCTGAAAATAATGTTGTTGGTAACTAAGTGGGTATTGCCTTGAATTTGTAGATTGCCTTTTGTAAGATGGACATCTTCACAATGTTGATTCTTCCGATCCATGACCATGGGATAT
>NW_007073782.1:0-746 GCF_000164805.1 Carlito syrichta
CGGTTTCTGTTTGTTTATTATTGGTGTAGAGAAATGCGATTGTCATTTGTACATTTGTTTTGTATCCTGAGACTTTGCCAAAGGCTTTTATCAATGTAAGGAGACCTTTGACAGATTCTCTTGGGTTTTCAAGGTACACCATCATGTCATCTGCATAGAGAGATAACTTGACTTCCTCTTTTCCTATTTGAATACCTCTGATTGCCTCCTCTTCTCTGATTGCTTTAGCCAGGACTTCCAATACTGTCGGTGACCTGCACTGACCAAGGGGGGGTTAGGACCGCACCGGTGAATCAGAACGGAGAGAAGAAACCACACGGAGGCAGCTCTTCTGGGAACAGTCTGGCCAAGACTGAAGCCAATTTTATTCAAACTTTTTCCAACTTATATACCATTTTCTATAATCTCCAGCAGTGTAACAATTACTTGCTGGGGGCGTACAAGTTCATTGATGTGTAACACGCTTTACAAATCATGTACCATCACAAGACTTTCAGGTTCCCAGCGAACAATTACAATTCCATGATGTATGAATCACAGGTGCACAATTTCAATACAGATTGTTCAAAATGTTCTCCACAATGTTCAATAAATCATTCATATTATACTCTAAGTTCTAAGCTCTGATTAAAAAACTTTCCAAGTTAACTCTAAGTTCAATCCAATTTTACTAACTTTTAATATTTTTGACGATTAATATATTAACTTCACACTATACTATAATCTATAAGTTTACTTAAATGACT
>NW_007073783.1:0-781 GCF_000164805.1 Carlito syrichta
ATTGTTTGCTTGGAATTGCAGATCTCGTGGTGGTCTTGTGATGCATAGTTTGTAAAGCACGAAACTTGTACGCCCCCAGTGAGTGATTATCACATTGCTGGAGGGTATAGAAAATGGTATATAAGTTGGAAAAGGTTTGAATAAAATCGGCTTCGGTCTTGGCCAGGCTGAACCCAGAAGAGCTGCCTCCGAGTAGTTTTCTTCTCTCCGTCTCTGATTCACCGGTGCGGTCCTAACCCTCCCTCTGGTCAGTGCAGGTCACCGACAGCTATGGCGCCCGAACCCAGGGACCAGACTCCGGTAATTATAAATATATGTTCCCCAGTTTGTTTCTCTCGTTTCAGAACGGACCTTGCCTTAGGGTGCTGCAGGCCCCCCGGAGTGCGCGGGTTGATAGGCAAGTCAGTGTTTGGCGTCGCCGACGGACTGTGCGACTTATCGCCGTGTAGAGCGATTTAATCCTTGTAAAATTACTGTAAAATTACTGTATATTGTGTGTGTTGTTTGTTATTACAGTTATGGGGAACTGCGGCTCCAAGGAAAGGAGAGCCTATATTCGTATTATGTGTAAAGTTTGAAACACAAAGGGGTAAAGGTAAGTAGAGATAAAGTAAATTCTTTTCTAGATTTTGTACAGAAAGTTGCCTGCTAATTCCACTTAAACTCTTTCTTTGGCTAAGATTAAGCAAAATGCAGATAAAAATTGGAGGATTTCATTTCTAAATAACCGCCACCATCAAACGAGTAATTACTAGCAAAGAGCAGCAAAAATTTTAGTAAA
>NW_007073784.1:0-774 GCF_000164805.1 Carlito syrichta
CAGACCACACTAAGAAGGGAAGTAGGATCAGGCGGCACTTTTAAGGCAAGTAGGATCAGGTGGCACTAATAAGGCAAGTAGGACTAGGCGGCACGAATAAGGCATGTAGTATCAGGAGGCACTAATAAGGCAAGTAGGATCAGAGGGCAATAAAAGGGAAATTAGGATAAGACGGCATTAATAAGGCAAGTAGTATCAGACCACACTAATAAGGCCAGTAGGATCAGAGTGAACTAATAAGGCAAGGAGTATCACACTGCACTAATAAGGCAAGTAGGATCAGACGGAACTAATAAGGCAAGGAATATCAGACGGCACTGATAAGGCCAGGAGTATCTGACTGCACTAATAAGGCAAGTAGCATCAGATGGCACTAATAAGTCAAGAGGGATCAGACGGAACAAATAAGGCAAGTAGAATCAGACAGCGCTAACATGGCACGTAGTATCAGACGGCACTAATAAGGCAAGGAGTATCAAACACACAAATAAAGAAAGTAATATCACACGGCATGAATAAGGCAAATAGGATCAAATGGCACTAATAAGGCAAGGAGTATCAGACAGAAATAATAAGAAAGTAGCATCAGAATGCACTAATTAGACAAGGAGTGTCAGATGGCACTAATAAAGCAAGGAGTATCAAATGGGACTAAAAAGGCAAGTAGTATCAGATGGCACTAATAAGGGAAGTAGGATCAGACGGCACTAATAAGGCAAGTAGGATCAGTCGGCACTAATAAGGAAAGTAAGATCAGACGGCATTAATAAAGCA
>NW_007073785.1:0-584 GCF_000164805.1 Carlito syrichta
CAGTGTTTTCATTCTTATTTTCATTAAACTGCAATCCAGTTTCCGTGACACCCATGGTTTTTAATCCTTCATCTTTCCTCTCCTGGTTCCCTTTCTTTATTTATCCTTGGCCTTATGGTTAATGTCCTAAACCTTAGCATTTTACAGTAGGCCCTCTTTCCTTAAAACATAGATATCTGGATCTCTCTCTCTCTCTCTCTCTCTCTCTCTCTCTCTCTCTCTCTCTCTCCCCCCCCCTCACCCTCCCCTTTTTCTCTCTCTCTCAAACACACACACACACACACACACACACACACACACACAAGTTACAAGTTCTCTTTTACTTTCTTCAAAATTTGAATAATCCTACTGAGGAAACCTAATTATCACAATAGTTACAGTGTCCCAGCTCATTGGTTGAGGTGCCCTTTAAGTAACTTGCTACATTTCCCCCTCTATAATTAGCTGGAATTCTGCCAGGACACCTGATGTTATTTTTATGGTGATCTCAACATTTTACAAATACAGTATTTTTGTTATATTCCTATCGGTAATAATATAGGTATATTTTAGGCTTGGTTCTTCGTAGTGTATTGAAGGAATAG
>NW_007073786.1:0-887 GCF_000164805.1 Carlito syrichta
TAACTTATGGAACTAGTAAAAGAACAATCTAGGGTCATTCTTAGGTATATGAGAGAGATTGGTTCCAGGACTCCCTGCATACATCAAAATCTGCATGTACTTGAGTCCTGCACTCAGACCTGTGAAACACACATATACAAAAAGTCAGCCTAACATATACACAGATTTCCCACAAATACTGTATTTTAAAAAAAAATCTGTGTCTGGGAAAACCGGCTGACCACTTGCAGAAGATTAAAACAAGATTCATACCTAACTCAATATGCAAAAATCAACTCAAAATGGATCAAAGTCCTAAATGCAAAACCTCAAACTATAAGAACCATAGAAAATGCAGGAGACACCCTTATGGAAATTGGAACTGGCAACTAATTCCTGATCACAACCTCAAGTGTCACTGTCATAAGAGATAAGATAGATAAGTGGGACCTCATCAAACTGACAAGCTTCTGCAAAGTCAAAGAAACCATTGAGAAAGCAGAGAGACAGCCCACAGATTGGGTAAACATATTTGCCAACTGTATATCTGACAAAGGTCTAACATCTAGGATCTAAAAGGAACACAAACGTGCTGAAAAGAACAAAATAAACAACCCCATTACAAAGTGGACAAAATATATAAATAGACACTTCTAAAAAAAAAGACATATGAGCAAGCAAGAGATATATGGTAAAATATTCAGACTCACTAGTCATCAAAGAAATGCAAATTAAAACCACACTGAGATACTACCTAACTCCAGTCAGGATGGCCATCATTGATAACTCAAAAAAACACAACAGATGCTAAAGAGGATGCAGGAAAAGGGAATATGTCTACACTGTTGGTGGGAGTGCAAACTAGTACAACCCTCTGTGGAAAACAGTTTTGTGATTCCTAAAATATC
>NW_007073787.1:0-753 GCF_000164805.1 Carlito syrichta
AGACCTCATCTCTACAATAAATCAAAAAAATCAGCCGGGCGTGGTAGCGCATGCCTGTAATTCTGGCTACTCGGAAGGCTGAGGCAGAAGGAACGCCGGAGCCCAGCAGGCGAGGCTTTGGTGGCTGGGAGCGACCACTGCACTCTAGTCCGGGCAACAGAGTGAGACTCCAACTCAAAAAAAAAAAAAAAAAAATAAATAAATAAATAAATAAATGTTTAAACTTGCCGGTCCAGTGGCTCACGACTATAATCCCAATACTTTGGGAGGCCGAGGTGAGAGGATTGCTTGAGCCCACAGGTTCGATACCAGCCTGGGCAACTTGGTGAGACCTTGTCTCTAAAGTAAATCAAAAAATTAGGTGGGTGTGGTAGCGCATGCTTGTGGGTCCAGCTATTTGGAAGACTGAGGTGGAAGGATCGTCTGAGCCCAACAGGTCGAGGCTGCAGTGGCCTTGAGCGCACCACAGCACTCCAGCCTGGGTGACAGAGTGAGACTCTGACTCAATACATACATACATACGGCCGGACCTAGTGGCTCACACCTATAATCCCAGCACTTTGGGAAGCCGAAGTGAGAGGATTGCCCGAGCCCTTGAGTTCAAGATCAGCCCGGGCAACTTGGCAAGCCCTCATCTCCACAATAAATCAAAAATTAGCCGGGTGTAGTGGAACACGCCTGTAGTTCCAGCTAATGGAAGCTGAGGCAGAGGATCACTTGAGCCCAACAGATGAGTCTGCGTTGGCCATAGCA
>NW_007073788.1:0-723 GCF_000164805.1 Carlito syrichta
AGTCTCACTCTGTCGCCCAGACCAGAGTGCAGTGGCCGCTCCCGGCCACCGCAGCCTCGACCTGCTGGGCTCCGGCGATCCTTCCGCCTCAGCCTTCCTAGTAGCCGGAATTACAGGCATGTGCTACCGTGCCCCGCTGATTTTTTGATTTATTGTAGAGGTGAGGGCTTGCCAAGTTGCCTAGGTAGGTCTCGAACCCGCAGACTCAGGCAATCCACACATCTCGGCCTCCCAAAGTGCGGGATTACAGGCTGAGCCACCGAGCCCGGCCTAAATGTTTTCTAATGGTTATGCTGAGGTAAAAAGACTAAACCCTTTCACAAACTTCATTGATTCCTGTTTTAACAACCTTCAACAAGACTAGTATGTGCAGAAACAAAACTTATGTTAAATGTTTAACATAAGAAATGTCCACACAAAAAGCTTACATTTGTGTTTCTTTCATGTATTCTTGTGATTATTTTTGTATTTTTATTGATTCTAATGGTTTTCCAGAAATAAAACCTAACTTATCACATTTTACCTGCAGCCTTTTCCCTGGATCTAATTAAGCCTCAAGTTGAAGGTCTTGTGAAGGTCATTTGTGTAATGAGGTGCTGATACAAATCTCTACTTTCTCTTGATAAAGTTGTAGTGAAACCTGCCAAGTGACTGGGGAAAGTCTTTGTGTATTCTCGATTCCTTTTTCTTCCAGGTTCTTCTCATTATCTTCTTCCTGTGTCC
>NW_007073789.1:0-991 GCF_000164805.1 Carlito syrichta
GGATCTGAGTTCCACCATGAATTTTGGAGGAGACACGAATATTCAGACCACAGCAAGGACTTTACTTTCTCTTCTGGGAAAAGAATTAGTGCATTTTCAGTTGAATGACTGATAGTTGTATCATGTTAGGAGATATTCTCACCTTATCATTGTATTCATTTGTTTTGTTTTGTTTTGAGTCGGAGTCTCACTCTGTCACCCAGACTGGAGTGCAGTGGCCACTCCCGGCCACTGCGGCCTCAACTTGCTGGGCTCCGGCGATCCTTCCACCTCAGCCTTCTGAGTAGCCGGAATTACTGGCATTCGCTACCACACCTGCCTGATTTTTTTTTAATTTATTGTAGAGATGAGGTCTCGCTGCCCAGGCGGGTCTCGAACCCGTGGACTCAGGCAATCCACTTATCTCAGCCTCTCAAAGGCACGGGATTACAGGCTGAGCTGCTGAGCCACCAAGCCCAACTTATTGTCTTCATTTGAAGATCAAGTATATGAGGGATATCTCCCCAAAAACAGCAATTATCTTTTGGACAGCAGTCAGACCAGAGTGTCCTTATAGTACACTGAGAATTTGTTACTCCAGATCAAATGGTCAACCAAAGTTTTTATCTGGAAGTTTTGAGTAGGTTGTATCATGATTTGTGGAAGAAATATCTGTGTTGTGTCAGAGGTGACTGGTTCTTCCACTGTGATAACACACCTGCCCACACAAGCTGAGTATTCAATTGTTTTTTTTTTAATTTGTTTGTTTTTTGAGTTAGAGTCTCACTCTGTCACCCAGACTGGAGTGCAGTGGCCGATCCCGGTCACCACAACCTCGACCTGCTGGGTTCCCGCGATCCTTCCGCCTCAGTCTTCCAAGTAGCTGGAACTACAGGTGCATGCTACCACGCCCAGCTAATTTTTAATTTATTGTAGAGATGAGGTCTCGCCAAGTTGCCCAGGCGGGTCTCAAACCTGCTGTCTCAGGCATACCACTCACCTCAGCCTCCCA
>NW_007073790.1:0-429 GCF_000164805.1 Carlito syrichta
ATTCCTCCATACACAAGAGTGAAATGCTGCCATTGGTAAAAATAGGGATGAACTTGCAATAGTTATGCTCAGTGAAACTGTTAAGTGAAAAAACCAGAGATATGTGATCACCCTTACACGTGGAGTCTTATTTTATTTTATTATTTTATTTGAAAGATGAGGAGTACAATTCAGGGTTAGGTATACAAATATTCATTATGCAGGTATCCTTGTTGATGAGGTGTGCCCTCTCTCCCCTGGTAGTTTCCCTCAACTGCCAATCCCATGCCCCGTTTCTGGCAGTTTCCCACTATTGCCAATCCCTTTCTTTTTTTCTTTTTTCTTTTTTTTTTTGAGTTGGAGTCTCACTCTGTCGCCCAGACTGGAGTGCTCCCGGCCACCGCAGCCTCGACCTGCTGGGCTCTGACGATCCTTCCACCTCAGCCTTCC
>NW_007073791.1:0-388 GCF_000164805.1 Carlito syrichta
CTTGG
Source organism: Carlito syrichta (assembly GCF_000164805.1). NCBI lineage: Eukaryota > Metazoa > Chordata > Mammalia > Primates > Tarsiidae > Carlito > Carlito syrichta. The sequence continues at coordinate 6 of NW_007073791.1, forward strand.
TGCACCTATGTTGGGTGCATATATGTTTGGGATAGATATTTCTTGTTGATGGATTGAGCCTTTTATCATTATGTAGTGGCCTTCTGTATCTTTTTTGAATTTTAATAGCTTGAAGGGAATTTTGTGTGAAATTAAGATCGCTACTCCTCCTTTCTTTTGTATTCCGTTTGCCTGAAAGTTTGTTTCCCATCCTCTTATTTGAGTCTGTGGGTGTCCTTTCTAGTGAAGTGAATCTCTTGAAGGCAATAGATTGTTGCCTGATGATATTTTATCCATTTTGCTATTCTATGTCTTTTCAGTGGTGCATTTAGTCCGTTCACATTTAGGCTAATAATTGAAATGCAAGAGTTGATCCCTGTCATAAGGTTCTTACAGAGTTGTTC
>NW_007073792.1:0-765 GCF_000164805.1 Carlito syrichta
CTACCCGGCCAAGCTAAGCTTCATCAGTGAGGGAGAATTAAAATCTTTCCCAGATATCCAATCCCTAAGAACTCATGCAGCCACAAAACCATCTCTACATGAAACACTTAAGAAAGTACTAAACACAGAAGAAAAGGAAAAAAGAACAATGTTCTTCACAAGAGTACAGGGAAAAGAATAAAATATACACGAACCAACCCCAAAAACAAAAGAAAGACAAAAAAAAAGAAACAAGAAAAAACCAAGTAGAAGAACAACAACTCAATAAGAACTCCATGATAGGGATGAACTCTCACATTTCAATAATTAGTCTGAATGTGAATGGACTAAACGCACCACTGAAAAGACATAGAATGTCAAAATGGATAAAATATCACCAGGCAACAATATACTGCCTTCAAGAGACCCATCTCACTAGAAAGGACATACACAGACTCAAAGTAAGAGGATGGGAAACAAATTTTCAGGCGAATGGAACACAAAAGAAAGGAGGAGTCGCGATTCTAATTTCAGACAAAATACCATTTAAGCTATCAAAAATTAAAAAAGATACAGAGGGCCACTACATAATGATAAAAGGTTCACTCCATCAACAAGAAATATCTATCCTAAACATATATGCACCCAACATAGGTGCGCCAACATTCATAAAGCAACTTCTAGGAAAACTAAAGAAAGACATTGACTCTAACACCATAATAACTGGGGACTTTAATACACCACTCACAACAGATCATCAGACAAAAATCAGCAAGGAGATCCGGA
>NW_007073793.1:0-751 GCF_000164805.1 Carlito syrichta
CAGTAGGTGAACAAATCATGCTTTCCCAAAGATGACAGCGAACCGGTCATGTCGCTCAGTGTGGCACCATGGAGTTGTGCACTTTGTATACAGGAAACGTTGCATACAGCTCTGCTAGGCCTTTGCATTCAATGTAGGATAATACACGCTGAAAAACAGGGAGAATCAGGCGTCACGCCAAAGACCAAGCCACTGTAATACTTGTTGCCCCCCCATTCAGTGACGTGCCGTTTGGAGGAATGTCTCCCATGGAAGACTGTTGTTTTCCGGAAAGCAAACAATGGCTCTCGGGCCTCGTTGGCAAATGAACCCGCAGAGCCATTTTATTCCGTGTGAGACGCCCGTGTCAAAAGAGAAAACTTTTCAGCATTCTCCGCTGAATGAAGGATGCTTGGCTACCCATGGCTGTGGAGATCTGGATCCAGTCAGTGCAGCAGCTGAAGTTGCACTCTGGTCACCAAATGCTCCCCGCCTAGTATAGTGCATATACAGGAGAGCTCTGAGAATCAGGGAGGAGAGCACGCACAAAGCCAGTGTATACAGACTGCCAATGAAGTGCAGTGCAGCGCAGGCTTCAATAGCGTGTCCCCAGGAAGACCCAGCTTCACCCCCAGTGTAACAGACGCTCTCCGTGCTTACTCGGCAATGAAAACAGCACAGCCTTGGGTAGTCCCTTATTATGTTTAAATCGCCATATGGAAAACCACTTTAGAATTCTCCCCATCCACACATAATGCTCTCCTGCTCGTGA
>NW_007073794.1:0-397 GCF_000164805.1 Carlito syrichta
CGTCTTATCCCGCGGGTTGATCACCCACGGGCTCAAAGCGAGCTCAGGAGCTCAGGGTGTGCCCGGCCCGGGCGTTATCCGAGTAGGTGCCAGCAGCGCCGTTCCGTGCCTTGAGCCCCACGTTGGGCGCCAGGTGTCCCGACCAGCGGGACAAGTAAAACGTGGGCACGAGGAAGACTACCTGCTGCTGGTGAAAAGAGAGAGAGAGAGACGAAGAGAGAAAGAGACAGGAGACACGCAGAATAGAGGCAAGACAGTGTTCTGATCAAGCCTCCAAATTTTATTGTTAGGCGATTGCTTATATACATAGCAAAGAGGGGCGGGCTGAAATAGGGCGTGTGGCGGCTTATGATAGGAGGAAGAGTAGTGGGTGGTATGAGGAGAGGAGGTGGGAGGC
>NW_007073795.1:0-885 GCF_000164805.1 Carlito syrichta
CGATTACCCTCCAAACTATATTTTATTCCTTAATAACTTACTAGAAGGGACTAATGAGATGATGTTATCCATGCTGCTTAATCAGTTCCCTGGTTTCAAGGAAGTACATTAGGTACCTGGGAGGCATGACATTGCCTTTGCTGAATTTGAAAATGATGAAAAGGCTGGTACTGCCAGGGATGCTTTACAAGGATTCAAAATCACACAATCCCATGCCATGAAGATCACCTATGCCAAGAAATAACGTCTGGGACAGTAATCTTTAAAGGACTTGGTATCATTTACAGTGTTTGTTTTGATAACATTCGGTCGGGTCATTTTAATAGTTGGAGATAGAGGGGAGTGAAAGTGAAATTTTTCTGAAGGACATACATTATCTAGCATTTCTTTACCTGTAGTGAACTATGAAATACGAAGGCCTTAATTTTGTACAATAAACTATTATCTGTTAAAAAAAAAAAGGAAACCTGACTGCACAGAGAGAGGGTGTGTGGTTGAGTGTAGAAGGGGGGACCAGGATGTGTTTTGGTTTTCACTATGTAAAGATTGCAATACTGTAAGTGTAGTCATTTCTAAAAGCATTGGAGTAACTACATTATGCTCAAGCAGAACATTTGTCAAAAGTGATCATCAAAGTTTGCCCAAAGGGTCCTGCTCTGGTATGTGTCTGAATTCTAGGCAAGGGTTTTAGATAATTGGCCTTACTAACCAGCGAAGAAATGACAAAAAGCCTTTTTAATTGCAATGGAGTAAATGATAGCTGGAGTGGCCAGGCCCCTTTATATCATCTCTTCATTTCATAGTGGGATGTTATCATTTTTCACCTTATCTATGATCCTGTTAATCACTGAATTTCACCTTCTGTGGATGAATGAGCATTTGATA
>NW_007073796.1:0-760 GCF_000164805.1 Carlito syrichta
CAATCACCCCAAGTTGCTAGGTAACAAAATTATTATGGAACCGGCTCAGAATTTGCTGTATAGTAATCAGTCTTCATGACTGAAAACACAGAGCGAATGTCAATGAGGGAGAAAGGTTTTATTCTCCTGAATCTAGATAAAGCACATGAAAATTTGCTTCTGTCCACAGGAGATTCTTACTCCTTGTCAAAGGAACAATAGGCGACATTTTTAAAAATATGATCTTTGTGCACGTTGCTAGGTTATTTCATTTTCAGCCTTTTTCTTTACAATGTAAAATCACTTAAAAAATACCAAGAGAGATAAGCAATAAGGAGTAGTGAAAATGGAAATCTGATAGTGTCATTAAAGCATTGATTATAGTAATAAATATATTAGATTACATGAAGATAAAAGATATTTGAATACTAACAAGAAAGGGCTCCAGTCAGCCACAAACTACAGTGAGACACTGCTAGTTTTAAAATCTCCTTTTTATTTTTCTGAGTTTCTCAAAGTGGCAATTTAGTGCTGACCCTTAAAATGTTTTTTGCTGAGTGAAATAATTTCCCCCGAATTATGAACACACGTTCTGCTATTATTTATTTATTTATTTTAGTTGGAGTCTCACTCTTTCGCCCAGACGGGAGTGCAGTGGCTGCTTCCAGCCACCACAGCCTCGACCTGCTGGGATCCGGCGATCCTTCCGCCTCAACCTTCCAAGTAACCAGAATTACAGGCGCACGCTACCACACCCGGGCTAATTTTTTTTTATTTATTT
>NW_007073797.1:0-826 GCF_000164805.1 Carlito syrichta
CAGAATCAGGACGAGGCCCAGACACTCACCATGTATAAACTTAGATGAGACCTTGGGGAACTGTGGCTATCTGGCAGCACCTGGGCCTCTGCTGTGACTGGTGTGGGCATGCACTGGTCAACTCCACTGTCATATCAAAATACCACGGGTCAGGTGGCTGAAACAACAGAAAAGTACTTGCTCAGTTCTTAAGGCTGGATGTCCAAGGTCAAGGTGCCAAGTGATTCAATTCCTGGTGAGGGCTCCCTTCCTAACCACAGATGGTTTCCTTCTGTTGAGAAGGTTTTCTTCATGTTGAGAACATGGCCACTTTGTGCACTCATTCAGAGAGCAAGCTCTGTGCACTCATGCAGACAAAGCAAGCTCTCTGCTGTCTCTCCTTAGAAGTGCACTGCAAGGGAGACAGCCCACAGAATGGGAACATCTAGGATCTACAAGGAATACAAATGCACCAAAAGGAAAAAAAACAAACAGCCCCATTCAAAAGTGGGCAAAAGACATGAATAAACACTTCTCAAAAGAAGATTATGGGCAGCCAGCAGACACATGGAAAAGTGCTCAGCCTCACTCATCATCAGAGACATGCAAATCAAAACCACATTGAGATACTACCTAACCCCAGTAAGAATGGCCATCATTAATAAAACAAAGTGCACTACATTCATCAGGCTTTCCAGAGAGAATAAGTTAATAGGATGTGTCCTGGGGACTTACCACAGAAATTGGCTCATGCAGTGATGGGGACACTGGGATGCTGGTAGTATGGCTCAGTCCAGCCTTACGACCAAGGAATCCAATTGTGTACTCTCAGTCTGATGCTGGGATC
>NW_007073798.1:0-927 GCF_000164805.1 Carlito syrichta
CAGGGCATTCTGGAGCTGAGACTCTTCCTTTGAGATATGCTGTGGGGTGAGGCTGGATAGCCTAGTGTCATTGGCTCAAAGGGGTATTCATTTCCTAGTAGGTTTGAGCACAGTTGGGATAGCTCACTGATTACAGCATCAGGGACCAGAGCTGAGGTTGACTTCTTTAGGAAACTACTGTGGAATGGAGGTTGGGACACTGGTTAGGGAGACTCAGACTCCTGGCCTGTGAGATATGAGTGAGTGTCCCTCTGGATCCTTGTGCCCAGCAGCTATGATCTGGGACCACAGTTAAGGAGGGCTGGAGCCAAGCCATATGGCAGTGGCTCAGCAGTGATGCTGAGACTGATGTTATTGGACAGACAGACCTTTCCATCAAAACACTAGTGTGTGCAGTTCCTCTGGGGGCCCTTGGTGGATCATTTTGGTTGCAGGCTCAAGACCAAACAGGGCTGTAGCCAAGCCCCTTGGGAGGGCCATATCCAGCATTGAACCAGGAGCAAGCTTGGCAGATTGGCTGTGTAGGTATTGGTCTGCCCTTTTAAATCGACCCTCCAAAGAACTAGGCTCCACCAGAACTGCAGAAACCCCTACCTGAACCCTGAGGCTTCTGAAGAGATGCTTTTGACTGTGAAATATGTGACATTCTTGCTGTTGGGGGAATATGAGTAGGCTACCTTCTATTCCATCATCTTGTGATACCACTTCACAAAATGCTTTTTTGGTGAATACTCAGAATTGATAGTAATTATTTTCTATCCTAGATATCCAGCTTTAGATTGCTTTCCAAATTCTTCTGGCTCTTGGCTTAAACAGTATTTTAAGACAGCAAATGAGATCCTGCAGCAGTATCACTTTATTTCTTGTTAAATACCAGCTTTCGGCATTGCCTTTCTAAATGGCTAAACTGTACCTTCATAATTAGGG
>NW_007073799.1:0-765 GCF_000164805.1 Carlito syrichta
CCAGGTCACCGACAGCTTTGGCGCCCGAACCCAGGGACCAGACTCCGGTAATTATAAAAATATATGTTTCCCAGTTTGTTTCTCTCGTTTCAGGACGGACCTTGCCTTAGGGTGCTGCAGCCCCCCCGGGAGTGCACGGGTAGGTAGGCAAGTTAGTGTTAAGCGTCGCCGACGGACTGTGTGACTTATCACCGAATAGAGTGATTCAATCCTTGTATAATTATTGCAAGACTACTAAAAATTAGGTGCACGGTTACAGTTATGGGAAACTGCGGCTCCAAGGAAAGGAGAGCCTATATTCGAATCATGTGTAAAGCTTTGAAACAAAAAGGAGTAAAGGTAAGTAAAGATAAAGTAAATTCTTTTCTAGATTTTGTACAGAAAGTTGCCTGCTAATTCCACTTAAACTCTTTCTTTGTCTAAGATTAAGCAAAAGGCAGATAAAAATTATGAGGATTTCATTTCTAAAATAACCGCCACCATCAAATGAGTAATCACTAGCAAAGAGGCAGCAAAAATTTTAGTAAAACAATTGGCTGTTAAAAATGCTAAAAACACTTGTTAGGCTTTAATAAGACTGATAAAAAAGACCGGCAATATAATTGATTATATCAGACAATGCTGATGATAATGATGATGATTAAAAACCCTTCCTTCTTGCCACCCTTGCTGCACCTCTCTCTAAAGTTTTCCTTAAAAGTTAAGAATACTGAAATAAAGCCTGAACTTAGTCACACTTTTCTTTTCCTTATAGAAATGTAGAAA
>NW_007073800.1:0-1273 GCF_000164805.1 Carlito syrichta
TGGAAGCAGAATTACCCAAGCAGAAGAAAGAATCTCAGAGCTTGAGGACCAAAATATAGAAATAACCCAAACTCTTAAAAACACAGAAAATAAGCTAAAAAAGACAGAACAAAACCTTCAAGAGATGAGTGACTACCTCAAGAGGCCTAACCTAAGAATAATCGGACTCCCTGAGGCAGAAAGAGAAACAGAGACCACATTGGAACAAACTTTCCACGAGATCATTCAAGAAAATTTCCCTCATCTAATCAGTGATACAAAAATTCAAACACAAGAGATTCAGAGAACCCCCGCAAGACAACAAATGAGAAGACCAACTCCTAGACACATAATAATTCGCCTAAATAAAGTAGGCACAAAAGAAAAAATCCTAAAGGCAGCAAGAGAAAAAGGCCAGATCACCCACCATGGAAGACCAATCAGAATAGCAGCAGATTTATCTGCAGAAACCCTGCAGGCTAGGAGAGCTTGGAGCCCTATCTTCAAAGTCCTAAAGGATAAACAATTTCAACCAAGAATAACCTACCCAGCCAAGCTAAGCTTCATCAGTGAGGGAGAATTAAAATCTTTCCCAGATATCCAATCCCTAAGAACTTATGCAGCCACAAAACCATCTCTACATGAAACACTTAAGAAAGTACTAAACACAGAAGAAAAGGAAAAAAGAACAACGTTCTTCACAAGAGTACAGGGAAAAGAATAAAATATACACGAACCAACCCCAAAGCAAAAGAAAGACAAAAAAAAAAAAAAAAGAAAAGAAAAACCAAGTGGAAGAACAATAACTCAATAAGAACTCCATGATAGGGATGAACTCTCACATTTCAATAATTAGTCTGAATGTGAATGGACTAAACGCACCACTGAAAAGACATAGAATGACAAAATGGATAAAATATCACCAGGCAACAAATATACTGCCTTCAAGAGACCCATCTCACTAGAAAGGACATACACAGACTCAAAGTAAGAGGATGGGAAACAAATTTTCAGGCGAATGGAACACAAAAGAAAGGAGGAGTCGCGATCCCTAATTTTCAGACAAAATAACCATTTTAAGCTATCAAAAATTAAAAAAGATATAGAGGGCCACTACATAATGATAAAAAGGTTCACTCCATCAACAAGAAAATATCTATTCTTAAACATATATGCACCCAACATAGGTGCACCAACATTCATAAAAGCAACTTCTAGGAAAACTAAAGGAAAGACTTGGACTTCTAACACCATAATAACTGGGGGAACTTTAATACACCACTCACAACCCTTA
>NW_007073801.1:0-731 GCF_000164805.1 Carlito syrichta
CCCCCTTGGGTCTCCTCCCATTGTGGGAGCTTTCTGTCCTCTGAATAAATCCTGCTTTCTCAAAAAAATAAAAATTAAAAATTAAAAAATGACCAAAGACATGAACAGACACATGCAAGTTACCACCCACAAGTATATGAAAAACTGCTCAACATTTCTCACCATCAAGGAAATGCAAATCAAAAACACAATGAGGTATCATCTTTCCCAAGTTTGAATGTCTATTATTAAAAAGACAAAAAGTAACAGATTTTGAAGATGCAGAGAAAAGGGAACTCATATACACTGTTGGTAGGAATATTGTTAGAAATGTAGTGTCGTTTCTATGGAAAAACAGTGTGAAACATTCGTAAAAAACTAAAAACAAAATTACCACTCAATTTAGTAATTCTACTACAGGATATCTACCTGAAGGAAAATAGATAAAATATCAAAGAAATACCTGCACTCACATGTTTGTTGTAGCCCTATTCACAAAAGCAAAGCTATAGAATCAACCTGTGTCCATCAGCAAATAAATAAGTAAAGAAAATGTGGTACATATACACAATGGAATGTCACTTGGCCATGCAAAAATGAAATCATGTAATTTGCAGCAACATTGATGGAACTCTCTTGACCATTATCTTAAGTGAAATAAAGCAGACACAAAAAGACAAAAATAAAGTGTTCTTATTTATTTGTGGGAACCAAAAGTGTGATCACATGGAGGCTAGTAAGTGGGAAGACAG
>NW_007073802.1:0-1040 GCF_000164805.1 Carlito syrichta
GTTTGAGCCCTGAAACGTTTTACCCCCTTGGCGTTTCTTTAGGCTAGGAAATGCAGTCACTCTCGCGTTGGCCTTGCTGAATAAGCGTAGACGGCCTCTGTGAGGCTTGTTGTGCATGTGCATCTTCCCGGGGAAGGAGCTTTTCAAAATGTGCAGCGCTCTTTAGGGGCTATCTATGTTATTCTCACTTGGTGCATGCTGCAACACATGAGTCTGAGTCTCGCGGTTTTCTTCTCATTTGGACTTCGGCTGTGCAGAGCGCCTCTGTTTGAACTAAGAGTTCTCTCATGGGACACGCTTTGCCCATGTGCAGCTCTACGCTGCCACCCAGGGGGCGATGGGAACCCCACAGTGGAGCAAGAAGGCATTACTTGGTGAATTCCCTGGGTGCATTCTGAAATGTTTCTCCCTTTCAAATTTTTGTGTGGGAGGATACACAATTGCTCTGCCAAACGCATTGACGGAAAAGAGCTGACTGCCTTGGTGGTGCTTGTTTTGAATGTCCGTCTCCCTTGGAAAGTGCTGTGTGAGAAGTGTGCTGCACTGTGAGGTTCTGGCACTGAGTGTGCGTGCTGTCATTCCTCCTTCCCACTTGTTCCCTTTCGTGTATCTTACGCTCTACAGGGTGACTGCTTTGGCGTGCGGCTTGTCAACCTCTCCCATGCGGGAATGCTCATCTCCCCTGTGCCACAATGAGGGATCTGAGACATTCACTTACTTGTGGGAAGGCATTATGTGTGACCCGGGGGAATTCTGAATTGCTCTGTCTTGACACCTTCTCCTGTCAGGGAAAGCAATGAGACTGTGGATTGCTGGTCGGAGTGGCCTTTCTTAGGCCTGGGGTGCACGGGCACCTTCCTGGCTTAAGTCTGTGCCCAATGTGTGCTGCAGTGTCACCTGTTTGCTGTGACTATCATTCTTCATTGCCGCCTGCTGTAATACCTCATTCTCACTCTTTCCCCTTGATTTGTGTTCCTTTCCATAGAGGGCCTTTGCGTACGAGCGTGAAACCTCCGTGTTTCACGGAGAGAAATCTGCAA
>NW_007073803.1:0-800 GCF_000164805.1 Carlito syrichta
CCACAGACACCACTCTGGTCATCAACTTAATTTCAAAATAAATAAATAAACAACCTCTATCTTTAGCTGTTATGTGAATGATAATATACTTTAGCTGACTTTTCTGTTTAAATATCTGCACTTCTAAGGTTTTTCTGGTATCTAAAGTCCAAAGTATGTGGGAAAAATATGAACTCTTAACATAATCTATGACCATCTTATTTTTCAAGAAATCAGTGTAAGATCAGTAAGAAGAAGGTAAGTAATATTCTTACAGAATATTTTAAACTACTCACTTTTCTTGGTATTTTTGTACAAAAATATTCAGCGGTGAAATGAACTACTCATTACCAGGGTCTCCCTGGAGATTTTCAAATAATCATATTGAAAGAGAAAAGAAAGAGAGAGAGAGAATTTCTTGAGGTTGACCACAGAAGCTATGCCACATAGCTCACTCCTCAGGTCACATGAACTAGCACACCTAGGCCTTATTTTAGTTGCCCTTCCTGAAAATGACACAAGCACCCTTTGCTTTCAGGTCGATCTTGTGCCTGCCTTTTTTTTCTGTGTCCCCAAACAGATCACAAACTGTGTTACTCCTGTTTAATTCTATCTCCACCACTCTGGCAAAGGCAGGGGTAGGAGGCACCGGGGGATGAATAGTCTTATGTCCTCTATCATAATTTTTGTTTATTTATTCATTTATTTGTTTATTTATTCATCTATCTATCTATCTATCTATCTATCTATCTATCTATCTATCTATCTATCTATCTATCTATCTATCTATTTTAATTTATTTGAGTTGGAGTCTCACTCCT
>NW_007073804.1:0-692 GCF_000164805.1 Carlito syrichta
TCTATAGGCATGCACTGATTTTTTAAAATAAAGTATAAGTTAATTCCAGTTTAAGATAGGTTTATCAGGGTGTTGAAGTGCATCTAACTTTTTTTTCTAACTTCCTGAGTGCATAGAATTATTTCAAAATTTTAAAAAGTTTATTTTTAAAAATAGGTGCATGCTAAAAAGAGTATCCTGACGCCACTTGTTATTTGTTTGACATTTTAGCGATTGCCATCATGGCCAGAGTGAAGGGGTATCTCACTCTTGAGTGGGCCCTAAGCATTGGGCACTCCAGCACAAAGAGAAGAACTAATGTCGACACAACTAGCAGGGAGAGAGAGGGCAGGGGAATAAAGGGGACGCAGCCACCCATGGGGGGCCAGGTCCAGTGGTGGGGAGAGCGGGTATGCTCAAAGTCCAAATCTCACCTGCAAAGGCGTATGTGTCAGGAGGAGAGAGAGGCCAGAACGGAGTCAAGTAACAACCAAGGTGCTCCTGTGGTCTGCCGGTAAACATCAGTGTGATTTTGGGTAAGTGACTTCGTCTTTGGAGTCTCAGCTTTTCTCATCAGTGGAAATGACAGGCCTGTTCCCTAGGCTTCTAATTGGATGTGTGAACTTTAGTGAAATCCAGTACACGTTTGGGACACGGTGGATACTGAAAAAACGTCAGCTTTCTTGCCTCTTTAACCTCTATTGAGTACACGA
>NW_007073805.1:0-1188 GCF_000164805.1 Carlito syrichta
TCCTGGAGGTTCCTTCATAGATGAGTTGGGTGAGAATTTGAGGATTTCACTCTCTGTCCTGAGCCATCAGCCTGTGGACCTTTTCCAGTACCAATACCAGGCTGTTTGGCTTATTGTAAAATTATACTAAAGTTTCAATTGCGGAAAGTGATAGTTCCTGCTTTGTATCTTTTGATAAGGATTCTTTCGGCTCTTCATGATTGTTTTAAATTTCAGATGAATTCGCTATTGTAATTTCCAGGTCTGAGAAGAGTGATGTTAACTTCTTGGTTTTTTCCCTGTTTCACTCGTTGGCCTAAACGGCTAATTTTTCAATGAAAAGATGTGAGCAAAGTCAGGAAAGCAAGCATGTCAGCTTGCCATTCATGACATCAGCCTCAGAACGGTGACATCATAATGGACGGGACCTTGACGACTGAGCAAGCCTTCAGTATCAAGGATTTATGTACAGCGCTCTGACAAAAGCGGAAGACATGGTGGATTTTCATTCCCAAGAATTGAAGGAAGCAAGGTGTTCACACCTATCCGAAAACGTCTGCAGGGGTAAGTGGCCATTCCAGAATCCACTGGCCAATGTAGGCTTTTTGTTTTCACGCAGAAGTTATTGAGAGGACAGAGAAGCTCCCACAGTGGGAGGTCCCTGAGGGGGTTCCCCACGATGTAGTCTTTCATTACTATGGTCACAGAGTCTTGTTGGAGCTTGGTCATAGCACAACCTAATAATATTTCATCACTTTCTCTGGTTTAGACACTTCTGCATGTTTTTCATTTTATTTTCCAGCCGTTGAGCCGTTTGTCTCTCAGGATTTGAACATCGCTTCACTAACATCAAAGTCACTTTTCTAGAATTTTCGATTATCTAAATTTTTATATGAATGAGGAGCCCAAATTCTTCTTTCTAAATCTCCATGTTATTTTGGTTTCTAAACATAGGGCTCCCAGTGGTCTCTTTTTGTGTGTGTGCATGATATTCAAGGCTTGTCGGTAAAAAGTATCACATTAATCCGAGACATTGTTGCAGAGTACACCATTATGTCTTAAGTAGAGAAAATCCTCGGGGATTCAGTGGAAATACACTTTGAAAAAATAGAAATTGGTTTAAATACAAGGGAAATATCATTTTATATTTCCTTCAATAGGCAGGGAACCTTTTGAGTAGGGGTTGCATATCTGTAAGTTTAAATTAAA
>NW_007073806.1:0-698 GCF_000164805.1 Carlito syrichta
AATCTCAGAGCTTGAGGGCCAAAATATAGAAATAACCCAAACTCTTAAAAACACAGAAAATAAGCTCAAAAAGACAGAACAAAATCTACAAGAGATGAGTGACTACCTCAAGAGGCCTAACCTAAGAATAATCGGACACCCTGAGGCAGAAAGAGAAACAGAGACCACAATGGAACAAACTTTCCATGAGATCTTTCAAGAAAACTTCCCTTATCTAATCAGTGATGCAAAAATTCAAACATAAGAGATTCAGAAAACCCCTGCAAGACAACAAATGAGAAGACCAACTCCTAGACACATAATAATTTGCCTAAATAAAGTAGGCACAAAAGAAAAAATCCTAAAGGCAGCAAAAGAAAAAGGCCAGATCACCTACCATGGAAGACCAATCAGAATAGCAGCAGATTTATCTGCAGAAACCCTGCAGGCTAGGAGAGCTTGGAGCCCTATCTTTAAAGTCCTAAAAGATAAACAATTTCAACCAAGAATAACCTACCCGGCCAAGCTAAGCATCATCAGTGAGGGAGAATTAAAATCTTTCCCAGATATCCAATCCCTAAGAATTTATGCTGCCATCAAACCATCTCTACATGAAACACTTAAGAAAGTACTAAACACAGAAGAAAAAGGAAAAAAGAACAACGTTCTTCACAAGAGTATGGAAAAGAATAAAATATACACGAACCAACCGCAAAACC
>NW_007073807.1:0-1187 GCF_000164805.1 Carlito syrichta
GGATTTTGTATACCACAAGATTAAGTTTAATAAATAAAGAAAAAAATAATGTATTTCTCACACAAACAAACACTGAGGGTATCTGTCACCACAAGGCCAGCTATAGAAAATACAGGACACATCCTTATGGAAATTGGAACTGCCATCCAATTCGTGAACAAAACCCGAAACGCACGGACCATAAGAGATAAGATAGACAAGTGGGACCTCATTAAACTGACAAGCTTCTGCGAAGTCCAAGAAATGATCAAGAGAGAAGGGAGACAGCCCACAGACTGGGAAAAAATATTTGCCAACTGTATGTCCGACAAAGGCCTAACATCTAGGATCTACAAAGAACACAAACATGCTGAAAAGAAGAAAGCAAACAGTCCCATTACTAAGTGGGCAAAATATATGAATAGACAGTTCTCAAAAGAATACACAAAAGCGGCCAACAGATACATGAAAATATGTTCAGCCTCACTAGTCATCAAAGAAATGCAAATTAAAACTACACTGAGATACCACCTAACTGCAGTCAGAATGGTCATCATCACTATCTCAAAAAATAACAGATGCTGGGGAGGATGTGGCAAAAAGGGAACACTTCTTCACTGTTGGTGGGAGTGTATACTAGTATAGCTTCTGTGGAAATCAGTGTGGTGTTTCCTAAAAGTTCTAAAAATTGACCTTCCATATGACTCCACAATCCCTCTACTGGGAATATACCCAGAAGAACTCAAATCCCTCTATAAAAAAGATACCTGCACACATATTTATTGCAGCATTGTTCACAATAACAAGATCATGAGGACTGGATTAAAAAAATGTGGTACATATACATGATGGAATACCACACAGCTATAAAAAAGAACAAAATCATGAACTTCGCAGCAACCTGGAGGGAACTAGAGTTTATAATATTGAGTGATCTCTCACAAAAACAAAGATCTTAGTGTCACATGTTCTCACTCATAAGTGTACCTTGAACATCTAACGTAATACTATAAAAAAAGTGGTGGAAACTATGAGGGGGCAAGGAGGGGAAGGGAAGTGGGATTAACAGAAGTCAATATCTGTCTGAGGTCAGGGGGACACCCATTATCAACAAGGGTGACTGAATGATGAATATCTGTATACCTAACCCTTAACTGCACCCCAAAATTAAAAAAAGAGAAATACTCAAAGTTGTTCTAGATACTAAA
>NW_007073808.1:0-769 GCF_000164805.1 Carlito syrichta
GGTGGTAGCCTTTTTTAACTTCCTGAACCCTTCACATTCCTTGCCAGACAGTTTTCACCACTTACTTTCTCCGAACTTTGCAGAACGAGTCAGCTGTAAGATGACTTTGTATGGCTCTTCTTTCTCAGCTGCCAGTAATTTGTTCAACAATCAAAAGGAAGCCTAGTTATTTGCTGCTAGCATGAAAGTAGTTTCCCTGACTTGGATACAGGATTCATCACATTGATTTCAAATCTTCAAAGTTGCACTCCCAGAGCCCAAATCCTGACACTTGGATCTCTCAAACCTAGGAACACAGCCCAGGCAGTAGTTGGGCATTAGGTGGGAGGAGGCGCCGGCAGGAACTTGTGGTTCACCCCAGGAAGTGTATCCCAAGTCAGGACACGGGAATGACATGTTCGTCCCCACCAGCTACACTGCCCTTCCCCCACATTTTCCATCCCCCTCAAGTCTCTCAGCCTGGGGTCTCCCAGGACAGCTGAAACCAGCAGCTCATCCCTTGTGCCCCACAATTCCTCCATGCCCGGGGTCAAGATGCTCCACTTTTCCCTCAAAGTCCAAAAACAACCTCCGACCCTAAGGGTGTGCTCGACTCCCCACCCTGGGCAGAAGCCACAGCATTCCACTCAGCCCTTCCTGTGTGGTGAGGCCAGGGGCGACAGGATACCCATCACCTGGCTGCCTCTGCTCACTCTGCTCCCTTCTCACCTCTCCTGGGAGGCAGCTGCCCACACACCCTGGCAACTGAGAGGCTTGCACTGCTTCTCAC
>NW_007073809.1:0-544 GCF_000164805.1 Carlito syrichta
GAGCCTATCAAAGAATGGTATGGCTTAGAGTTATTTGCTCTTGTTTTGGAAAACAGGAAGAAATGGTGTTGTTTCACATTTTTGGAACTAAGGTTTAAGGTCACAGTCTGAGACATGGCACTTTCCATTCTCACCAAGTCTGATAAATTTCTGCTGCTAGTATGGATTCCTCAGGGTGGCAGATAGGTACAGGGGACTCAAAGGCTTGACTGGAGTTCTTCTGAGGGCAGCACCGACTCCTTGTAAACACCCATCATCAAGTGAGTCTCCTAATAGACAACTGACCTGACTTTGGGGAAAATAACACTGAAAACAACCTAGAGTAAGTTTTAAGGTGAACTTGACTTACTTGGCAGTCAGAAGATATCAACTTCCAAAGGAACTTTGGCACATGTGTGTGCATTACAGAAGACAATCTCTGGTGTGTAGACCCCACCCTCCCAAGAGCAGACCACTCACATCTCAGTTTCTGTTTGAGTAGGACAGTCCCATTCTCAAAGACTTAAAATAATAACTCTCAGACATGCCTGATTTTTAACTGTAA
>NW_007073810.1:0-715 GCF_000164805.1 Carlito syrichta
GAAGCTAAAAAAGAGAACAAAACCTGCAAGAGATGAATGATCACTTCAAGAGACCGGACCTAAGAGGAATTGGACTTCCTGAGGCAGAGAGAGAAACAGA
Organism: Carlito syrichta; assembly: GCF_000164805.1. NCBI lineage: Eukaryota > Metazoa > Chordata > Mammalia > Primates > Tarsiidae > Carlito > Carlito syrichta. The sequence goes on from NW_007073810.1 coordinate 101, forward strand.
AGCCACACTGGAACAAACATTTCATGAAATCATTCAAGAAAACTTCCCTTATCTCATCAAGGATGAAAAAGTTCAAACACAAGAGATTCAGAGAACCCCTGCGAGACAATAAATGAGAAGACCAACTCCCAGACACATAATAATTCTCCTAAACAAAGTAGCTATAAAAGAAAAAATCCTAAAGGCAGAAAGAGAAAAAGGCCAGACTATCTACCAGGGAAGACCAATTAGAATAGCAGCAGATTTATCCACAGAAACCCTTCAGGCTAGGAGAGCCTGCAGCCCTATCTTCAAAGTTCTAAAAGAGAAACAATTTCAACCAAGAATAACCTACCCAGACAAACTAAGCTTCATTAGTGAGTGAGAATTGAAATCTTTTCCAGATATCCAATCCCTAAGAACCTACGCTGCCACCAGACCACCTCTACAAGAAACACTTAAGAAAGTACTGAACACAGAAGAAAAAGAAAAAAGAGAACAACATTCTTCACAAGAGTACAGGCAAAAGATTAAAAACACACATGAACCAACTCCCAAGCCCAGAGAAGACACAACAAACAGGGACAACTCTGTAAGAACCTTATGACAGGGATCACTCTTGCATTTCAATTATTA
>NW_007073811.1:0-622 GCF_000164805.1 Carlito syrichta
TTGATCCTGTTTCCCCACCCACCTCCCTCCTCTCCCTGCCCCCACCCAAGTCACCACGTACTGGGCATAAAACGTCCCCTGGCTACCTCTCAGTCTGCTCAGCTGTGTGCTTCTTGGAGGCCCACTTTGTCCTATTCATATCTGGATCCAGCATGCCCTTGTTTGGAAACAGAAGCCAATATTTTTATTTTTATTTTTTATTTATTTATTTATTTATTTTTGAGTTGGAGTCTCACTCTGTCGCCCAGACTGGAGTGCGGTGGCCGCTCCAGGCCACCGCAGCCTCGCCTGCTGGGCTCCGGCGATCCTTCCACCTCAGACTTCCAAGTAGCCGGAACTACAGGCACACGCTACCACACTCAGCTAATTTTTTTTTTGATTTATTGTAGAGATGAGGTCTCACCATTTGCCCATGCGGGTCTCGAATCCGAGGGCTCATGCGATCCACTCACCTCAGTCTCCCAAGGTGCGGGATGACAGGCTGAGCCACCGAGCCCATCTATAGAAGCCAATTTTTATGCCTCGTGTTAAACAACAATGATATGAAAAGCAAAATAATATGTAATATTGATATTAAAGTGACGCTGATGGTTCCTAGTCTTTGATGAGTATGACTGTCCAA
>NW_007073812.1:0-501 GCF_000164805.1 Carlito syrichta
TACTCCTAAATGGACAAAAATTGGAACCAATTCCCCTGAAAACTGGAACTAGACAAGGATGCCCACTCTCTCCCCTCCTGTTCAACATAGTATTGGAAGTCCTGGCTAGAGCAATCAGAGAAGAGGAGGCAATCAGAGGTATTCAAATAGGAAAAGAGGCAGTCAAGTTATCTCTCTATGCAGATGATATGATGGTGTACCTCGAAAACGCAAGAGAATCTGTCAAAGGCCTCCTTACATTGATAAAGGCCTTTGGCAAAGTCTCAGGATACAAAATAAATGTACAAAAGACAATCGCATTTCTCTACACCAATAATAAACAAACAGAAACCCAAATAAAAAACACAATTCCATTCACAATAGCCACAAAAAAAATGAAATACCTTGGCATCTTCCTAACCAGAGACGTGAAAGACCTTTATAATGAAAATTACAAAACACTGCTCAAAGAAATCAAAGCGGACACGAGCAAGTGGAAAAATATTCCATGCTCATGGATCG
>NW_007073813.1:0-771 GCF_000164805.1 Carlito syrichta
CTGCAGGTCAACAGATCAAGAAGGATATTGCTACGCTGGAAGTCCTCAAGGACACCAACTAGCACCTCTTTGTTCTGCCTAGCATTGGATGGCTAGTTAATGCTTATGAAATGAATGAATGAATGAATGAATGAATGATAAGACAGGCTGTTGAAGAGAACTGAATTATCTACAGAGATCTTTTAAAATTATTCTCATTGCTTTCACTTAATATTTTTTATATCTATTTCATTATGATAATTAAAGATGAAGGTAAGGAAGTATCTAAGATGAAACTTTTGAATAATGATCTGGTTCCTGGAAAAAGATTGAAGGCCAGATATAGAGAATTATTAGACCAGCACTGTACATCTTTTGGTAAAGAGTTTGCCAATAAATAAAATTTTCAAATATTTTCCCATATTTTATACTTTTTAAAAAAATAAAAACAAACTCATTATTCTAAGGCTGTGTTCAGACAACAGATGTCCAAATTTACTCTAACTTTAAAATTATGAGTGATCCATCCTCAAACAGCTTGTAGATTTCCTGCTAGGGTACCCCATTTCCACACTTTTGTGACCCTAAATAACTCCCCATTGAGAACTGATTTTGAGTGGTTGGGAAGAGGAAAAACTTCCTCTTTCCGACCCCTAATGCCTCTACCTACTTGTAGCTTCTTAGAATTCCTTTTAACAAAGGACCACATTTTTTATTCCATAAAATACTTGAAATACAAATATTTGTGTAACTGAAAAAAAAAAACTCAATACAAATCTGCTGACTTAAGTC
>NW_007073814.1:0-659 GCF_000164805.1 Carlito syrichta
TGTCCCAATGATTGACTTTCCTCCATTATGGGCTCCTAGTAACAGGCCCTTCTCTATGTTTGATGTCCCAGTAACTGGATCTCTTCCAGAATGTTTATTTCAGGGACTAGCCCCCTCTGTGATGAGTATATAACTTACTGGACCTCCTCCATAATGGTTATTCCTGTGACTAGCCCCCTCTGTGATAGGTATATAACTTACTAGGCCTCCTCCAAAATGAGTGTCCTAGTGTCTGGCCCTCCTTAGTGATGGTTGCCCCAGGGATTTGTCCTCTTCTGTGATGACTGTCACAGTGACTGTCTGGGCCTCCTATATAATGGGTGCCCCGGTGACTGGCACTTCTATGTGAAAAATACCCCAGTTAATGAGACTCTTCTGTGATGAATGTCCCAATGTCTAACTTTCCTGTTATTGGTTCCCCAGTGAATGTTTCATACATTTGAGTTTCCAGCAACTACCCCTCCTCAATTATTGTTGCACCAATGACAGGATCTTATCAGTGTTTGGTACCAAGTGGTTGACTCTTCTTCATAATGAGTACCCTAGTGACTCATCATCCCCTGTGATGTGTCCCAGTATATGTCCCTCCTCCATAAGCAGTGCATCATGACTAGTCCTCAATATTATGGGTATACCACTGACTGGCTTTCTCTGTGATG
>NW_007073815.1:0-395 GCF_000164805.1 Carlito syrichta
CTGGCCTCATGGGAAACAAGGCCCAGCCCGGGCGGCCGAGGCACAGCGCAGCAACCCTTGCCCCACCACCCCTCCCCCCTGTGAGCGGGGCGGAGCCTGCAAGCCATAGTCTGCTCTTGGCAGAGAGAAAACTGGGAACAAAGAGGATTAATGAGCATGAGCAAATCAAAAAAAAAAAAAAAAACTTTCAAGGTGAGTATAAAAGCTTACAAATTCTAAATACTGCTGCAAAAGAATTTCTGCTAATAACAAGTTCTATCATTTCATTTTAAAAGCGTATCCTAGAATTTTCAGCCAAAATAAATAATATAAGCAATATAAGATGTATTTAGCCAATATATAAATAATATAAAGTATGTTTTTAATAATACATTTTTGTTCTAATAATGGAATGG
>NW_007073816.1:0-738 GCF_000164805.1 Carlito syrichta
CACAATTTGTACAAATAGGAGGATTACAAAAGTTCTTTTTTAACTTTAAAATTTTTTTTATTTTAAAATTTTGGGGTACATTTCAGGGTTAGGTATACAAATATTCACTGTGCAGGTACCCTTGTTGATGAGGTGTGCCCCCCTTCCCCAGGCAGATTTCTATTCAAGAAGAGTGGTGGATAGTTGGTCCTTACCATGACATCAGATAACATAGGCTATGTCAGATATACAAGGTAATCTGTGCAATTTCACAGTTACATATTTACTTTGAGATTGTTAATTTAGTTACAGCAAAACAGCATCATTCATCACATTGAATTTATATTGTCAATTTGAATTTTTATCGTGTCATACTCTTAAATTTTTAATTTTTAATTTGCTTTGGTTTCATGCCATTTTAAGAAATATAAGCATACGATGTTTATCAATGCTTTTAAGTTTATATATATTTAAGCAAAGTTATTATAAATACAACTTAAGCCAAGGTTAGAAGCTAAGAAAACTCTCCCTTCCTAAGAAACCATGACATATTAGTCAAGCTAGAGAGACAATGAACATCCCTTTTCAAGAGGTTACCCCTTGTTTTCAAATATATTCTCCATAAAGCAGCAGGAGGAGGCACATAGCTGACTTCAGAAGAAGGCATCCTTTGTAAGAGCCTGTATTGGTGTTTCTCTCAGATTCCCTTTATTAGACCAGTTCCCCTGTCTCTCAGCTACTGTGAATGATGGCTGCTAA
>NW_007073817.1:0-714 GCF_000164805.1 Carlito syrichta
CAAAGATACAGAAGGCCACTACATAATGATAAAAGGCTCAATCCATCAACAAGAAATATCTATTCTAAATATATATGCACCCAACATAGGTGCGCCAACTTTCATAAAGCAGCTTCTTGGAAAACTAAAGAAAGATATTGGCTCTAACACTATCATAACTGGGGACTTCAATACCCCACTCACAACCCTAGACAGATCATCAGGACAAAAAATCAGCAAGGAGATCCGGAACCTCAATGTAACTTTGGACCAAATGGACTTAATTGATACCTACAGAACACTCCATCCAAAGACCACAGAATACACATTCTACTCATCACCACATGGAACATATTCTAAGAACGACCACATAATTGGACACAAATCAAGTATAAGCAAAGTTAAAAGGACTGAAATTCTGCCATGCACCTTTTCGGACCACAGTGGAATAAAAATAAACATTGACACCAACAAAGTCCCCCCAAAACCCACAAAGACATGGACACTAAACAGCATGATGCTAAATAACTCCTGGGTCAATGATGACATCAAAATAGAGATCAAAAGATACCTGGAAACAAATGAAAATAAAGAAACATCTTACCAAAATCTCTGGGATGCCTTAAAAGCTGTAATAAGAGGGGAATTTATATCCCTACAAACACACATGAGGAAAATGGAAGGAACAGAAATTGACAACCTAACAAGCCACCTAAAGAAGCTGGAAAAGCAAGA
>NW_007073818.1:0-1000 GCF_000164805.1 Carlito syrichta
AGAAGACAAAAAGATAATACAAAAAATCAATGAAACAAAAAGCAGGGTCTTCGAAAGGGTAAACAAGATTGATGGTCCCCTAGCTAGACTGACCAAGAAAAAACGAGAAAAAAACCAAATAAGCATAATCAGAAACACAAAAGATGAAGTCACATCTGACCCTGAAGAAATACAAAAGATCATTAGAGACTACTACGTACACTTGTATGGAAACAAACTTGAAAACCATAAGGAAATAGAGGACTTTCTGACATCACACAACCTACCTAGGTTGGAACAAGAAGAAATTGAGACCCTAAATAAACCAATAACAATCAAGGAAATCAACCACGTAATAAGAAAACTTCCTACAAAAAAAAGCCCTGGTCCAGATGGCTTTCCAGCAGAATTCTACAAGACATTTAAGGAGGAGCTGATACCAATCCTACTGAAGGTATTCCAGGCAATTGAAAAAGATGGAACTCTCCCCAAATCATTTTACGAAGCCAACATCACATTGATACCCAAGCCAGGTAAAGATCCAACAAAGAAAGAGAACTACAGGCCAATATCTTTGATGAACACAGATGCTAAAATTCTCAACAAAATCCTAGCAAACCGGATTCAGCAATACATCTCAAAAATCATCCATCATGACCAAGTAGCCTTCATTCCTGGCATGCAAGGCTGGTTCAATATTCGTAAAACCATAAATGTAATTAAATACATCAACAGATGTCAAAACAAAAACCACATGATCATATCACTAGATGCAGAAAAAGCTTTTGATAAAATCCAGCACCCCTTCTTGATAAAAACCCTTGAACATCTAGGCATATGGGGAACATACCTCAAAATAGTAAAAGCCATCTACGAGAAACCCACAGCCAGCATACTCCTAAATGGACAAAAATTGGAGCCAATTCCCCTGAAAACTGGAGCTAGACAAAGGATGCCCACTCTCTCCCCTCCTGTTCAACATAGTATTGGAAGTCCTGGCTAAAGCAATCAGAGAAGAGGA
>NW_007073819.1:0-792 GCF_000164805.1 Carlito syrichta
CGGCACGGGATTACAGGCTGAGCCACTGAGCCCGGCTTATAATTGCACTTTAATGCATGTGCTACTAGGACTCCCTGAGGCATATCCCCTTAAAAGAGAGTGAAATCCTATTGTAGATGGGATACTTTACACAGTTAATTTTGAAGAATAACAGTGTTAAGCTGACTTTCATGATGTTAGATAAAATACAAGAAAGCAAGGAGAAAGTATTTTTTGGGGAAGTATAAAGTTTTTAATTCCTACTTAGCAAAGAATTTGGAATGTGTCAACTGAAATCTGATTCAGAAAGCAGAACTTGCTGGGCATGGTGACTCATACCTTAATTCCAGGACATTGGGAAGCCGAGGTGAAAGGATTGCCTAAGCCCAGGTTTTTGAGACCAGCCTGGGCAACTTGGCGAAAACACGTCTTTACAATAAATATATATATAAAAAAAATAGTTGGATGTGGTTATGATCACCTGTGTTTCCAACTACCTGGAAGGCTGAGGAAGAAGAATCACCTGAGTCCAGTGGGTCAAGGCTGCTGAGGCTGAGCATGCCACTGCATTTTAGCCTGGGTGACAGTGTGAGATTCCAACTCAAAAAAAATTAGAAAGCAAGCCAGCTAAACTTCCTTGGTCACAGGTGTGCCATCTGTCCGGTCACTCTTGCAGCTCTGATAGAAAGGGTCAGAGCCACAGTGGGGTTCATATGGGACCACCAGCCCCACCTGCCCTCACAGAACCCTCTGTGGTGTGCCCAACATGCTCCAGCTATTCCAGCTGACTTTCTAACATACATGAGTTCAGAA
>NW_007073820.1:0-589 GCF_000164805.1 Carlito syrichta
CAGGTATCTTTTTTATAGAGTGATTTGTGTTCTTCAGGGTATATTCCCAGTAGGGGGATTGCAGGGTCATATGGAAGGTCAATTTTTAAAGCTTTTAGGAATCGCCACACTGCTTTCCACAGAGGTTGCACTAGTTTACACTCCCACCAACAGTGTAGAAGTGTTCCCTTTTCACCACACCCTCTCCAGCAGCTGTTATTTTTTGAGTTGTTGATAATTGCCATTCTGACTGGAGTTAGGTGGTATCTCAGTGTGGTTTTGATTTATTTCAAGAGTCATCCTACCTTACTGTTTAAAATCAGCTTTCAGAGAACAAATATTTTCACAATTGATAAAACGATTCTACTTCACGTTTAGAACGTCAAGGTCTACATAAAGGATAAGGCACTTTAAATTCTACATAAACAAATAGTAGTTTAATAATAAATAGATAGCAAATCCATTTCAAAGGGAAGGTCTCAATAAAGCCCAATATATTCAGATTAGATTATCAGCACAGATATCGAAAGAGCTTACAGTGAAAAGTATCTTCCCAAGAAATAATTTACCCCCGATCTTAAAGAGGAACTCAGAACAACAGCAAACTTCC
>NW_007073821.1:0-672 GCF_000164805.1 Carlito syrichta
AGACCTCATCTCTACAAAATAAAAAATATAGAGAAATTGGCCAGGCATGGTGGTGCAAACCTGTAGTCCCAGCTACACGGGAGACTGAGGCAGGAAAATCTCTTCAGCCCAGAAGATTGTTGCTTCGGTGATCCATAATTGTGCCCCTGCACTCCATGCTGGGTGATAGAGTGAGACCCTGACTTAAGAAAGAAAGAAAAAGGTGATATAATGTACTGGGGGGAAGTTATATTACATTGAGCACTAAAGTAGACGGTTGAACACATACAGACAGTTATTTTACAAGGCAAAAATAAATGCTAAGAAGGATATGTGTTCATTACATCTTTGTCTCTCAGTTTCAACACCCTGTCTTCTGCAGTACGGAGCCAGGACTTTGCAAATCTCATCTCTCCATTGTTGCCTCTTCCTTCCTGGCCAGATCCCTTCCCATCACCCTCAGTGTTGCCACAACCACGTGACATCAACAGGCAAAAGCTTGTCCAGTTTTCCTGGTGTCCAATGCTCACCAAGCCGGGTGTTCAGGCTCCTCAGTGAGCCCAGATTCAGCCAAGTGCATACCCATCCCACAGGTTTGAGTCTCAGGTCTGTGGGTTCCTCCCCCTGTGTCCCTCCCTCTTTTTTCATCCCCTGTGGGGTGGAAACTGCTACCTCTATTTGCCTCTGCAAAAC
>NW_007073822.1:0-2035 GCF_000164805.1 Carlito syrichta
TTACTGGATTAAACGAGGTTCACCTACCTTGGGGAGCATGACTCTGCTTTACCTGGTCTACAGATTCAAAAGTAAATTCCATCCAGAAATAGCCATACAGGCACACCCAGAATAATGTTTAATCAAATGTCTGGACACTTTGTGGCCCAGTTGAAATGACACCTAAAATTAGCCATCACAAGTGGTGAGAAAGTAGAGGAAATTATTAACACTAATACACACCAGAAAACTGTTCTAGATTTTAAAAGACTTCTAATTACCTATAAATAGAAAGAAGAAGGAATGTGTTAAAGATCTTGAGAGAAAGATGATAGGCCTCAATATCTGAAGTGTTACAGCTCTTCATAAATTTCATGAGCCTTCATTTGTGAATATATTTCTGCAAGAGGGAAGAATTCACCAGATTTTAAGAGAACTTGTCTTAAAGTACACAATATATATTTATTTGCACTTATCGCTAAGCTCTCATTTCAAACAGATATAAAAATAAATCAAGGTAAGCCAATTCACTCAGACTAGTTTATACATCTCTACATGAAATAATTACAGGTTTTAGGCCCAACTGGACTTTTAATATTAATGTGCATGTTGGAGTGCCTTATATTATCGAAAATAAACTGAACAGTTCCTTACGTGGTACTCTTTATTGTCATATTTGCAGTTAATTTACTTCACAGTTCAGCTACTCCAAACTGAAGAGCAGTCATGTTTTCGTATTCTAGCTTTTAACTTGTGGAATATGGATGGACTTCAGCTGGGTCCTAGAGCTGTCTTGAAATTGAACACATAATGTTGAATGCAGGTGCGTTTCTCTAAGAAAGAGTTCCATGACTGTCCTCAGGATCTCAAACTGCTCTTTAGTTTCCTTGTTGAGATGGTCATTACCTGCAACAACAAACTGACTTTAAAAAGCAGCAATTTAGTACATCTTTGATTTGCTGAAAATGACCTTGTCATACAGCTGTGGCTTAAAAATTATACTTATCTATATTTATTCTACACCACACTTTTGTTCCAGAATTTATTTTAAAAACCAAAACAAGCCAGGCTCAGTGGCTCAGCCTGTAATCCTGCGCCTTTGGGAGGCTGAGGTGAGTGAATTGCCTGAGCCTACAGTTTCGAGACCCGCCTGGGCAGCGAGACCTCATCTCTACAATAAATAAAAAAATCAGCCAGGCGTGGTAGCACATGCCTGTGATTCCGGCTACTTGGAAGGCTGAGGCAGAAGGATCGCCGGAGCCCAGCAGGTAGAGGCTGCGGTGGCCGGGAGCGGCCACTGCACTCCAGGCTGGGTGACCGAGTGAGACTCCAACTCAAAAAAAAAAAACAGTCATACAATTCCTGTGGTAGATGACTTGAGATTATTTGATTTGGGATTATGTGAAGAAGAGGGAAAAATGGCTTTTAAGTCACAAGGTTTTTCTTTGGAAAGCTGCTAAAAATTGGTTTTCCCTATGCAGCAGGCAAAAGAGTATTTCTAATCTTTGGAGTCTGGCTTTTTTCTATTTCACGAGCTAGAGTCAGCAACTTCTAAGTTTTGATAAACCTTCATAATATGTTTTCAAAAATTGCTAATTTACAAATACAGGCATAAAAGAAACATGGTCCTGCCAAAATGGGTAACACAGGGCTCTGAACCGCAGTGTTGTCATCAGATACAAACATGTTTAAATGAACAGCCACTGACATTTTCCAGATGAAGTGAAAACGTTGGAGGAGACAGGTCTGATTATAATCTTGACTTCAACAAATTGCTATTCTACATTTTGTCTTGATATTTGTCTTAGCTATCTTTCTTACTTTTGTATTTTTATACAAAAATTAATCAATTATGCAAATGAAATTGCTAATTCATGCATTAAAATTCATACATTAAAACAAGAGAACTCACTTAGATCTGTATGTATATCTATATCTGAAAGAGAGAAATAGAGATAGATGGATAGATAGATACATACATACATAGATGCAGATGTAGATATTTACCTATATATAGCTTATTAGAAACAAGACCAAAACAATTTTTACTTCTTTT
>NW_007073822.1:3616-4530 GCF_000164805.1 Carlito syrichta
AGTATGGTTGAAGAAAAAAGCAGAGACTTGGGAGCTGGAAACCTGCAGTTAAGTCCCATTTATGGAGTCTACTTGTAGGACTTTGACATTTCATTCACTGTCTTTGCACCCTGTTTCTTCATCTTTCAAATGTGAATATTATGTTTTATGTTTTACACTGAATTATAAGGGTGTCAAATGTGATTAGCTAAAAATGATTTGTAACCCATAAATCAGTATATGAATATCCCCTATGAATGCATGTAAAAAATATTTTAAGCTGTTCCCCCTTATTTTCCACCCTATTTTCTATCCCTTCACTGTCCTATCATTTCAGACTCTGTCACAATCTAGAAATTAAACTGCAGAGTATATTTTAGGCTTTTTGTTCCTTTTTGATATTGGTTTGAAAATGAGATTATATTATTTATTTATATGGAAGAATTGCATGGATGACTTATCCTTATAGGAGTGTGAATGGTGAATGGTGAATCAGACCATTGTTTACAGGTTTTCCAGAAGCATCTGGTGCTTTGACCTTGGCAATGGTGCCTGATGAAGAGGAGGAGCAGGACCAAGAGAAGTTGCAGCGGTCAGAGATAAACAGATCTCTTCCTGGCTGTGACAAAGGTTCAAATGTTGCAACATTATTATTATTGTTATTTAGTCGAAGTCTCACTCAGTCGCCCAGGCTGGAGTGCAGTGGCATGCTCACAGTCACCCCAGTATCGACTGCCTCAGTCTTTCAAGTAGCTGAAACTACAGGCATGCGCTACATGCCTGGTTAATTTTTTGATTATTGTAGAGATGAGATCTCACCAAGTTGCCTGGGCTGGTCTTGGTCTCACGGGCTCAGGCAATCCACTCGCCTCGGCCTCCTAATGTGCTGTGATGACAGGCTGAGCCACCGAGTCCGGCCTGCAACATTATTTTTT
>NW_007073823.1:0-1135 GCF_000164805.1 Carlito syrichta
TTCAGTCTTCTAAGTAGCTGGAACTACAGGCTCATGCCATCAAACCCGGCTAATTGTTTGGTTTTATTGTTGAGCTCAGGAAGAAAAAAACTGAAGGTGGATCACAGGGATCAGAGTTTGACATCAAAAGAAAGACTAAAGAATGCTAAAAGTGGAGGAAGTTATCAGAAATTGAGTAAAATGCAATGTAGCCACTGGGTTCGTTTTGTCTTTTTATGGCACTTTTTTACCAAGTTGATGGGCAGGAGACAGACAGGCCAGTTAGCTTCGTCTTGAGCAACAGTGTCATTGGGAGGAAATAGTTTCATGAACTATAAATTGGAAACATCTATGCAAGTCCTAGCCATTGGGGAAACAAGGGTTGAACAGAACTGGCAGATGCCAGAGCCAGATGCAGAGATTTGGGGAAATTCTGGTGAATGAGGGACCAAGACTGAACCAGCAGCTTCCAAGAGGTCTCAGCACAGGAAGTAGAGGGCCAGGGTTTCAGTTTCCTCAGAGTTTGAGTAGGTCAGGAGCATACCATTTTCAGTCAAGAGCAGGCCTTGAGGAATTTGTCATACAAACAGGGTGTTTGTAGGCTTCTTGTTTCTTCTTTTGAGTTGGATTCTAACTCTTGTTGTCTAGGCTAGAGTGCAGTGAGGTGCTCATGGCCATCGCAGCCTCCAACTGGTGGACTCAGGCTATCCTTCTGCCTCAGCCTTCCAAGTAGCTGGAAGGTACTGTAGATGTATGCCACCATGTCCGGCTCACAGGTTAACTGACAAATCAACCAACCCAAGTTGTGCCTGAAATAGATAAGACCCACGACTAGTTTTCACCTGGAGAACTGGCCATATACACGACCTGGCTCTATCCTTTTCCTGAGGCCTTTACTCCTGGATTTGCTTCCTTTCCTCCCAGCTAGGTTCTAGTCATCTCAATTCAGTTTTCCATCTAAGATTGAAAAGCATTTTGGCTAAAGACAAATGGCTCTAAAGATGCTTCTAAAGAATCAGGAAAACAGTCTTCTCTGTCCTCCTACAGCATACTCATAACTGGGACCTGAGTTCTTGTCATGTTTTTCTTCCACAACCACTGGATGCTGGAGTCCAGCATCTTAACTTTAGAAGCAAAGGCATAATTGGGCAATCTA
>NW_007073824.1:0-525 GCF_000164805.1 Carlito syrichta
AAGGACATTGGACTTAAACAAAATGTCTCAAAATGTGCTTCATTGATTCTATTAGTTTAATGACTTAGTTCTATTCCTACTGTATTGTTCCCTTTTTTCTTTTTTCCTTTTCCTTTTCTTCTCTTTTCTTCTCTCTGTAAACCATATCTTTGTATAGAGGAACAGCACACTAACAAGGTGGTTGGTTAGCTTGCATGTTAGCATCACTATATGTTTTATATTTATTTTTTATTTTTTGTATGAGAGTTGGTTCATCTGTAGCTGTGGTCTATTGTTTTTATCTGTTTCAGAATAGGCCTCTCTCTCTATTTGTTGGCACACTCGTTTGTTTCCCCCTTTACTCTTCTATCTCTCCACTCCCCTCTTCAACCTACTATCTGCTTTATTCTCTCCCCTCTGCTAACCACATTTTATTTCAGGGAGTAAACCTACAGCCCCACTGCACGGACAGATTCCAGGGCAGTGGGAAGTGGGTTCCACATTATCCCACACACCTGTCAGAGAATACCAGGACCTGCAGACATA
>NW_007073825.1:0-791 GCF_000164805.1 Carlito syrichta
TCTGAATAATAGATGCTCCAAATCTGAGCATATCAGATGACCTGTTGTACATAAAAAGAAAGAAAACTGTTGGGAGCCAGCCTTGGAGGCCCGCCTGATTGACAAAGTCCAGGTGCGCTGAGGACCCCCGGCCACAAAGTGAGTCCGGGCAGCTGAGGCCCTTCTGTCTTCTGTCTTTGCTGTTGGTACAGCTGAAGAAATTCCGTGCAGTTGTGGAAGAAGAAAATGGCATGTTTATGTGAAGTACTCACAGCTAACCTGGAAATGTCATGGCTCATTTTTCCATTTCCCACTATGCCGCTTGACCTTTTCTAACATATGCAAGGGTTAAACTCTGAAGCACATCAAGAATTCTTTCTTTCACTTGGTTATAAGTTACTAGATATTGCTTAAGTAATAAATGATATAAGTATATCCACTCCTTATTTGATTTAGAATTATGTAGTTTAGTGTTTAGACATAAGGTTTTTTAAAAGCACAAGTTTATAGTAAGTTCATTATGAATTCATTATAAGTTCTAACACTTACATAGGAGTTATGCAGGTGATTTATAACACTGTTTTCACTGACTTAGGATAAAGATATCTTTAAGGTTTTTACTTAATTCAATAGTTAAAACTCTAAGTTAACATTTATAAAGTGGGTTTTCACTGAACTCATAATATACTAATCAGACACTTTTATGATAACTTAGCTAAAGACAGAAAGCAACCTTGGGGGCCTGGAAACATTACTAAAAGCTCCTTTTGAGTTTTCTTTAGAAACAAGCATGGCAGGATAAGAGAAAAGTA
>NW_007073826.1:0-709 GCF_000164805.1 Carlito syrichta
CTTTTACCTTTAGAAGGATTCTACATTTCCAAATGGCCCCATTGGCCAGGACTATAGATGACAACATCTTGGCAAACAGTTGTGCATAGTGCCCCGTGGCATCACTGGCCAGTTGGCAGCTCCTGACTCCAGGAATCTGCCTGTGTGTCTGCCTGCTGGTGACCTCCCAACATGGCGGGACAGAAGGACCTGACTGTCTAAAGAGGAGCCCTAGGTTGAAATTATGTCCTTTCTCAGTGTGGCTTTAGAGGCAGGAAGAGTTTGCACTGATGGACACAACCAAGCATTTCAGAGACTGTGAGTTACCTGGGGTACCAGCTGCCGGGGCCTGTCATATCACAAGGTGTCACAGGTGGAGGTCTACAGGAGGACTCAATCACGTGGCATTTGGATATCCCATTTCTCATATTTGAGGTAAGTCTTTCCTGCAAAGCTGTCGAATGCTGACATGTGACTCTTGCTCCCTGGAACCAGGGTTCTCACATGCTCCTGTGATCCATGCCTCTCAAGCGACCAACAACCACTCTGGGACTGGGGCTCATCATGTAGATCTGGACCTTTCCCAAATGCCCATGCATGGGTTGATGTGGCTTGAATGCCTCTCTTCACTCCTGAGATCAATGGTCTCTCCTTGTTCTCAGGGGTTTTTGTGTCCACAGCTGTTTTCATTTATTTTGTGACTGCGGTTTCACCAACATCATGTAGTTTC
>NW_007073827.1:0-872 GCF_000164805.1 Carlito syrichta
TAGTTATAAAAATATATCCTGAGTCCTAGCTTGGGCAATTAGACAAGAGAAGGAAATTAGGGGTATCCATATAGGCAAAGAGGAAGTCAAGATATCCCTCTTGCTGATGATATAATCCTATACCTTGAAAATCCAAGATAATCTGTCAAAAACCTGCTTGCACTGTTTAAGTACTTTGGAAAAGTCTCAGGGTACAAAATAAACGTGCATTCCTATACATCAACAATAAGCAGGTAGAGACACAAATAAAAAGCACAATCCCTTTTACAATAGCCACAGAAGAATGAAATACCTCAGCATCTTCCAAACTAGAGAAGTGAAAGACCTTTACAATGAGAACTGCAAAACACTGCTCAAAGAAATCCAAGAAGACACAAACATATGGAAAACTATTTCATATCATGAACAGGAAGAATCAACATTGTTAAAATGTCCATCCTACTAAAGGTAATCTACAGATTCAATGCAATACCCATTGTTACCCATGTAATTCTTCTCAGACCTGGAAGTGACAATATATCAATTCATATGGAAACATAAATGACCACGAATAGCCAAAACAATTCTTAGCAAAAGAAACAAAGCAGGAGGTATCACACTTCCAGACTTCAAATTTTACTATAAGGTTACAGTAATCAAAACAGCCTGGTATTGGTACAAGATAAGGTACATAGACCAATGGACCAGGATAGAGATTCTGGAAGCAAAGCCTCAATTCCTTTACCAACTCATCTTTGATAAAACCTCCAACAACAACCACTGGGTAAATGGTACTGGGAAAACTGTCTGACCACATGCAGAAGATTGAAACAGGATCCCTACATCACCACACACAAAAATTAACTCTAAATGTATCAAAGACCTAACGTAAA
>NW_007073828.1:0-752 GCF_000164805.1 Carlito syrichta
ATCCACAAAAGAAGATCAAAGGATTTTCTTTCAGGTCCCTCTCACCTTCAAAAATCTTGGGAAATCACATTGTATTTTCTGAATTTATTGCTGAATAATTTTAATTTGACTGAGTTTCTTTCTCTCTTTCTTTCTCTCTTCCCTTCCCCTTTCTCTTCCTCTTCCCCTTCCCCCCTCCTCCTTTCAAAAAAGGATTTAAAAACAACATGAAAGGAAAGGCTCAAACCAGATTCACAACATTATCTATCTAAGATCCAAACACAATGGAACACTTTCAACTACAACAGAAAATGGTGTTGGAATGAGAAGCTACTTTCTGACAAAGATGAAATCCAACTTGTTCAGGACTGTGCGTATGTGAGGATGCATTAACTTGACCATAATGTGTGGTCATAAGGTTATCCTGTGGAGACATTCTGACTCCCTAGAGATAAAGGCTAACAGGAATGCACTAAAACACCTCCTGAGGCAGCTCAGCTTCCTCCCAAAGGGCACTTGCCACCCTGGGACTTTATGAAGCTGCCTCAGCAGGGAAGCCTCCTCCTCACTCCCTGTCTATCACAGTGCTACCCAGCTTCCATCTCTCAGCTACCTCCTTCACTGAACTGTCGTACAATCAGCAGGAACGCATCTGATTTGAATTGCAGTCGATTGTTTACACATATGCCCCTCACATACTCACCTTGTTCTTTTACACACACACACACACACACACACACACACACACACACACACACACACACACGTATAAT
>NW_007073829.1:0-1141 GCF_000164805.1 Carlito syrichta
ATCATTCTGTGTAATAAAACATTATGCATGTGCAAATAGCTGCACAGCAGATTCTTACTTTTTTTAAAAAAATATTTAACAGGTTTGGAATTCTTGAAAGTTAGACTGCTGTCCTTATTAACATACTACGCCCCAAAAAAGGTGTTAAGACTTAAAAGTTTACTGTAATGTTGCCAACTTCTTACAACTCTGGTGATTATTTAGGTCAATAGAGTTCTTGTTAAGCAACGAAAGAAATGACACAATAACCCACACTTCATATTTATTGGACTTGAGTATCTGAAAGCAAAAATGTCACTCCTGCTGGACTAAGTTACTTCCTGAATATAATAGTAATATGTAAATATATAAATAGTACTCTGTGGTTTTACATACACATTATAACATTTGATCCTCAAAACAACAGTTAAAAGTGTATCTTCCATCAACTGCAGAAATGAGAAACTGAAGGTCAAAATCATGACAATGTGTTCAAGGTATATTGCTAAATCTGTTTAAAGAACTCCACTGGTGTATAGACCCCAATCTCATGTTGTTGATATTTTGCCACTCTGCCTGCTTAAAATAAATATTCCTGTCTGAGAAATAAACACATACATCTAATGAAAAGACAAAATGATATGCACAACATAATTACTTGCTATTTCGTTTACTATTTTATATCAACTGACACATTATAACAGGTACACTTTGGCACAATTACCAGGGGAAAAATAACTCAAACTAAACTGAAAAATTACCATAACTATGATTTCAATATGTGTGTGAAAGTGGAGACAGCTGGGCTACCATTTATTCTTTTGGGTTGATGACACCTTCTGTGTATTTTCCCATCAAACAGGAAAATTAATCTATTGACAAAATGAGGGTGCCTTAGAAATTTAAAATTATATCTATAAAGACATACCCTGATTAGATAAAAAAACTGACATCACATGAAACTTAGTACTTTAAGGAAAGTTGGTATATACTGATGGACTACAGTGAACTATATTTAAATTCCATCAGAATGATGTTATTTATTAAATTAAATTTTGCTGGCTGATATGGCAAATCATGAATCATTATGGTAAAATATTTATAAAGCAACTCGTTCCCTTGTTTAAAATATACACTGTCATTCTATCATCGTACTTGATTT
>NW_007073830.1:0-788 GCF_000164805.1 Carlito syrichta
CCCCTCTGGCTGGTTCCCTTGGAGTGTTTAAAGTCTCAGAGTTGCCCACAGGGAGCCTCCAGCAATAAATTCAGATTTTCCCATCCTGGCCACCCAGGCACTGGCTCCCGAAGAGGTCTCTGCTAGTGGGTTTCTGCTTAGGCAAGTATTAAATCTGTATATGTCTATAATTTCAGGGACCCTAGTTTTCGCTGTGATCTGACTTAGAGCTGGATCTAAGAAGAATTCATTTTTCATTTTGTTGAGATTTTAACTTGTTAGAATAAAGTGGCACTTCTACACTTCTTATATGCTGAAACAAAAAATGCAAGTCTAGAGTATATTTTTATTTAAAAAAATATGCAATGTTTGTGATATTTTTATTCATTTTTTTAAAAAGTGGAAACAAAGATAGTATTTATTGATGTCTGAAAATTACCTTTTGTAAATCAGATGAATGAAAATGCAAAGTTGATAGAATTTCATAATACTTAACTGAGGTAGCACAAGAGTGAAATCATTACATAGGGTGTCTTTGAAAGTGAATTGGTTTGGACATGGTTCTTTCAAAATTTTTGAAAGACACAACATATGTTTCTATATGCACATATGCAATTTTCTTATATACGTGTGTATGTGTATCTCACAACTAGCGACTTTGTGTCACACAGACATTGCAGCAAATTATGAATAAGGTTTATGCACAGGAACACTTAGCATTTCCAGGCACACATGAGTTTTCATAAACAAAAAAAATACCTAAAGTTTACCTAATTTGATGTAGCTGGTACTAACTCAGACACATCCTG
>NW_007073831.1:0-757 GCF_000164805.1 Carlito syrichta
GATAGATGATATAAGATAGACAGATAGACACACACATATATAAACGTTTATGTATCATATATTTACCCTAAATATTAAACTCTTAACCACTGAATTTTTTTTTTGAGTTGGTGTCTCACTCCATCATCCAGGCTGGAGTGCAGTGGCATGCTCACAGCAACACCAGCATTGACCTGGTGGACTCCAGTGATCCTTCTGCCTCAGCCTTCCAAGTAGCTGGAACTACAGTTGCATGCTACCATGCCCAGCTAATTTTGGCTTTATTGTAGAGATGAGGTCTTGCCAAGTTGCCCAGGTGGATCTCAAACCCGTGGTCTCAGGCAATTCACTCAACTCGGCCTCCCAAAGTGGTGGGATTGCAGTCTGAGCCACTGAACCCAGACTGAAATTTATTAATGGCTCTCCCCAGTACCTACTAGTGAGTCATCCTCATTCATTTGTCATGCAAGGTCTTTTATGATATGACCTCAGCCTCTCTCATCATTTAATGACTCATTTTCTCTCTACATTTCCAATGTTTTAGCCACATTTGACCACTATGTGTCTGCTTCTGTATCTGCTCATGGTATTTATTCAGAATGTCCAGCCATCCTCAGTTCCTCTACCTGGAAACCCCCAACTCATCTTTCTTTCTTTCTTTCTTTCTTTTTTGGAGTTGGAGTCTCACTCTGTCACCCAGACTGGAGTGCAGTCGCATGTTCCCAGCCATCGCAGCCTCAACCTGCTGGGCTCTGGTGATCTTCTGCCTCAGCCTTCC
>NW_007073832.1:0-693 GCF_000164805.1 Carlito syrichta
CAATATATCCCAGTTGACTCATTCGATATGTTTCATTGAATATAGATAGCAACTGTATACTACTGCTTAAAATGAATTGTCCCGATTTGTGTCTTTTTCCCTGCAGCGGTATGTGTAGATTTCTGGCATGCTTCCTTTCTGACCATGTTTGCGTTTTCTCATGTGTTAGTGTTACGTTGGAGTTGTTGAAATGTATCAGACACCTACTCTGCACAATGAATGGTACCTGCTGTCAATCTCTGTATTGTGGGGGAGGGGCTCCGGGTCTCTCGCCATCGCGAGGTTGCAGTGCCTCGCTTCGCGTCACGTCCGCGTCACCTTCTGGGTTGACGTGATCCTTCCTCAGAATCCGGTCTGCGAGCACCCAGGCGAAACGCGGTTCCGCCTCCAGGTCCCCGGCCTCCCACGGAGTGCTTCGGACTCCCGCGCTGCGGGACCCCAGAGTGTGGCTCGCTGCGACTGGGACGACCGCGGAGCTGGGCCCCCCGCTGGCCGCGGAGCTGGGCCCCCCGCAGGCGACGGAGCTGGGCCCGCCCTACCACGTCGAGGGAACCTCAGTCAGGCCGCTCTTGGACATGGACCCTTAACCGTGAGTTCACAGACTCTTCTTTCCTTGTATTTTCTTTCCTGTGTTGCGGCTTTTGCCCGGAAGTGGAACTGCTGGATTATGCATGATAGTATCCCGTTTTCTGA
>NW_007073833.1:0-899 GCF_000164805.1 Carlito syrichta
TAGTTGTCCCCAAATTGCAGCCAAGAAAATAACAGCTGGGCTCCAGAAGATTCTGAAACTTGGTTGACCATAACTACCAGATAATTCTCTCTTAATATGTGCATAAAATATTCACCTTTAAATTCTTAAAATTCAGTAAACATGAAATTTTAAACAGAACAAAAAGAAGAATTTATTATAAAGCAACACTGCAGTAAATGTCTGAAAGCCCAGTTTTCTTTGTCAAGCTAATGGATTTTTTAACATAGGCAAATTTGTTTTCTTATCTGTATAATTGGTGGACTACCTCATATTTATCTATTTCTTTCTTTTTGTGGATTTTAATACTCTTAAAATAGCACCTTTCCTTCCATCTATTCTTGCTAATTCGAAAAACGTTTAACATACATCTCAGTTTGTGCAAAGCTTATTAGTCTTATGTCTGTAGAATTACTATTAAGACAACAGCTCATTTATAAGAAATAAATGCTTATTTTGTGATTTAGCATGCTGTACAATTAGAGAACTTTACTTATGTAAAGTATCAGAAATTCATGAAATACTTTTGAGTTTCTATGTGCATTAATCATTTTAAGACCTTAATTTATGTAAGATCATGGATTTGAATACGATATTTTGGATACTGACTCATCATTTTGTTTCAAGTTTCCAAAGAACAATTTCATTACCCTCTAAAAAGGAGTGATTTATTAGTGTGCCATGCTGTTTATTGTATGATATCACAAATATATGATTCATCATGATATTGATTCTATAAATATTGCAATGAATTATGAAAGCAATAAAATCCAGTGTCAGAAATATAACAAGATCATGTGACATTGTATAAAGACTACATGATAAATTGTGCTTTTCACAGAGGTTACTATAATCTTAGAAGGAATTAAAATGAGAATTCT
>NW_007073834.1:0-603 GCF_000164805.1 Carlito syrichta
CAATGCTGACCCCATTACCCATAACCCAGAAGAAACCACTTTAAACCCATGTCCCCCTGGTTCCTCAGGGAGATAGGGCCTCCCCTTCCAAGGCAGAAACAAAAGAGCCCAGGCTTGGATGTCAGAACAGGGAGAGGTGGAAGTCAAACCGAGTAAAATCAAACAAGAAGACACTGGCAGTTCCTAGAAAACACATATTTTTCTTTTCAGTTATTATGACAGATATAGGAAGGTCGACAGAAAATAAAGTGCCTATATTTTAAATTTCAATAATTTTTAATGAACATAGCATTTTATTTTTAAAGCTCAAACTTAATGTAGAAAAAGATCTTTATATCGGAGAGTGTACGGGGCACCCTTTACACAAGTAACTCCATCTCAGAAAAAGACTTTATCTTATTTCCTAAAAGACCTCATGCCAACAGGGACCGGTTGTTTGCCTCACCCGATAGACACCACAGGCAACCGGGGGAGAACAGAACCAGGCATATGCCCTTCCGCTGTCAGACCCTCATCAGAAGGCTTTTGTGACCATAAAAAAAACAGGACCTTTCCCCAGCTCGAAACAGCCACTTTGAACAGACACCATCTTTGCTGTCCCCA
>NW_007073835.1:0-1486 GCF_000164805.1 Carlito syrichta
TGCCGGGTGTGGTAGTGCATGCCTGTAATTCCGGCTACTTGGAAGGATGAGGTGGAAGAATTGCTGAAGCCCAGCAGGTCGAGGCTGCGGTGGCCGGGAGCAGCCACTGCACTCCAGTCTGGGCGACAGGGTGAGATTCCAACTCAGGAAAAAAAAAAATCAAAATTTTCTCCATCTTTGGTGGACATCAGTTGTGAATCACTCTTGAATGGTTGAGTGGTTATATATTTTTGAAAAATATAAAGGAGAGTGGCGTTAGTATCATATACGAATTGGGAATTTCCCAGTCATTCAAGGAAAATTAGCAAAGTGACTTTCTATAGATCTATACAAGTCACCTAACTTCCATGGAGTGTTATCCCTTCTATCTGTGTTATATTGTGAACAATAAATAAAAGGGATCTAAATATATCCTCAAAATTAATAAGTGCTATAAAGTGTGAGGAAGCTATACAGTCAAGAGCATTAATTAATAAAGGGAAAATAGATAAAGTAGCATCCAGACAGTTGTTAATAGAAGAGAAATAAATATTTCTGTCTTAACTGTTGCTTGTTGTTGAGGTCTTTGTGACCTTCAAAATAATCAATGGATGGGTTAAATTAAATCACAGCTTATCAATGAAAAGCATTAATCTCTCTTTGGAGAATGTTTTTATTCACTATGTTAAATGCAGAACTTTTCTATGAAGTAAATGTTCAGAATTTGTTAATGTCCAACATCAAAATTTGAGATATTAAACAAACCCAAACCCTTTACAATTAGACAATGTCTGTGTAGTCATAAACATTTAAAAATGCCAACATTAAAGTTAATCTCAGAATCATCAAAAGAAATACAACTTTATAGTTTGAGCTGACAAAAATTTCTGAAATGATTAAGCATTTTGAGATTTACAATGCACTCTATCATACCCACTTCAGTATTCTTATCCTGTCTATCCACTCCACAAAGAAAAAGTGGACGTTTCCCATGTCTCAGCTTCACAACTTCTTTCTTCCATTTGGCTTCTACTTTTCAGACAAGTCTTGGGCTTACTTGTTTTCTATTTCTAAAGCAGACCCTAATCCTCATTATTCTCCTGCTCATACTTTTTCTTCATGATACTTTTCAAATATTTAATAACGTATTTATTCATGTGTTTCCTTATTCACTATTTAGTAAACACAGTATCTAGGAATTTTCACATATATCTGGGCAAGCCTATTTTGTTTATCATTGCATATCCAGGAGCTAATGAATATATTTTCTGGCACATGAGAGAATCTCAACAAATATTTGAGAGATAAGAGAAACTTAAGGAAAATAAAACACATGCTGGTTTTGGTATTGTTTACTATATTAAGGGTTAACCCTATGAAAACTGTTGAGATGGGAATTTCCAAAGTAAGATCTTAGACATTTACCATAGTTCATGTATAGCATTGAAGGATCAACAAAAGACTTCATGAAAGCCTTTTGATGAAAACTGTCATTACAACTTTACTA
>NW_007073836.1:0-2699 GCF_000164805.1 Carlito syrichta
CAGGCTCTAGTGCAGTGACACAAGCATGGTTACTGCAGCATCAACCTCTGGGCTCAAACAATCCTTTGGCCTCAACCTCCCAAGTATCTGAGACTACAAGCATGAGCCACCATGCCTGACTAATTCTTCTTAATTTTTTGTAGAGACGAGATCTTACCCTGTTGCTCAGACTACAAGCATGAGCCACTATATCTGCCTAATTTTTTAAATTTTTGTAGAGATGAGGTGTACCTCTGTTGTTCAGGCTGGTCTCGAACTCCTGTGCTCAAATAACCCTGAGATTTTAAGCATGAGCCACTGAACCCGGCCAACGTGGCTATTTCTTAATAATCCAAGCTCTTGTATTGAGTTGTAGAACATTGGGAAGAAGTCCTTATTTGTGTAGCTCAGAGGGTCTTTTAGTCAGTCTCATTGCCTTTTTACAGTTTATGTTTCTGACAGAGTCAAGTATTGCCTGCCTGATCACACTCCCACCTTTCTGTGAGCATCTAAAATCTCACTCTTGAGTGACACCAAACCATACTGATTGGAAGCTCCTTGCCAATGGTGCTCTCCAGCTCCCTCCTTCCTCCCTATATGCGAACATCTGATGGGGAGCTCAGGTGACTTCCTTGGACCCACCCGCAGGCACTGTGAGGTCAGAGAGATGGGTCTGTATTCATTCTGCCTTCCAGGGAAGCTATGACCTAGTCTTGGTGTTTTGGCCTCTGGGGGTCTCTAACTCTTCCTGCAAATGTGAATCCCCACCGGGGCAGGGGAATGGAGAAGCTTGTCTCAGGCCCTCTGGTGAGGGAGGGCCACTTCTGCTTTCCAGGGGGAAGCTGTGTCGTGGGGAGCAGAACTGTGGCTGTAGGGGAGGCCGGAGGGAGAAGGCCCTAGAGGAGACCCGCAAGGAAGTGATACTTCCTCCAGGGGCCAGATCATTTGCCTGCAGCCCCTCCTTCCTTACCGCCCAGCCCTGCTTTTTCCTCAGGGTTCTTTTACCACTTCCTGCTCTCCCCATTTTCTTTCTTTCTTTTTTTTTTTGAATTGGAGTCTCACTCTGTTGCCCAGACTGGAGTGCAGTGGCTGCTTCTGGCCACCGCAGCCTCGACCTGCTGGGCTCCTGCGATCCTTCCTCCTCAGTCTTCCGAGTAGCCGGAATTACAGGCATGTGCTACCACACCCGGCTAATTTTTTGATTTATTGTAGAGATGAGGTCTCGCTGCCCCAGACAGGTCTCGAACCCGTGGGCTCAGGCAATCCACTCACCTCAGCCTCCCAAAGCGTGGGATTACAGGCTGAGCCACCGAGGCTGGCTAAAAAAAGTTTTGAAAAAGTTGAACATAAACAAGTAGGTAATATGATACCATTTCTGAAACAAGATATTCATATATGGGAATGCCTTATTTATAAGCTCTGCTTATCAAAAATTTTATGTTAAGGTCTCAGTAGTGATTATTTCTGGGTGAATGCTGGTTTGTTTGTTTTTTCCTTTTGTACATCTTTATTCTTAAAAGAACAGGCATCACGGGTATGATTTTAAAGCAGCCATAGAAGGAGCAATGGAATGAAGCCAGCATGACTGCAGAGGGCAGGGCACTTTGGAGCCAGGGTGGTCAGAAGGATGATTGTGTGGAGATAGATGTCAGCAGACCTGGCCCCAGAGGGCTGATGCACCCACTGTTGTAAATAGAATGTTTTCTTAATGAAGCTTCCGCTATTGTTTAGTATCCAGTTTAGCAAACCTATCTTGAGTGCCTGCTGGGAGTCAGACACATTATTAGGAGTACAAATCTGCATATATTGGGGGAAATCCTGCAGGGAGCAGTCCACCCACTCCCATCCCACCCCCAGAAGAAGGGGCAAATACATACAGCTATCTGTATGCAAAACAAAAACAAAGAAAGAAATGAAAACAAAATCTGGTAGACAGGCCCATTCCACTAGATTGTTGGGGAAATGCATTCTGGGACAGTCCTTCTGAGGTCGGCTTGACCGGCTCCATCAGATGAGAAAGGACAGGCTAAGGTCGTGAAGGATCAGTCTGCCCCTCACCACAACGGGTTCTAGGGAGGCTGTGGGAAGGCTCCTCAGGCCAGCTTCCAGTGTCCTTGTCCCTGATACTAAATGCTGCATTGTACAGTGGCAGTGAGGGGAATCATTGGAGCCTTGTAGTGAGAAGCTAACTTTATTTCATCACAGGGAACTTGTTGCCTAGACTCTTTCAAAGTAAGGTACTATGAGATAGAAGATGAAGAGACAGGGAAATACTCAATGGCTGCTTTAAATAGGTGGACGAGCAACTGAAAACCATAGAGTAAAAGATAGGCAGGCAGCTGCAAAATTTACCTTGCTGAAATTTCTTCATATATATATGAATATATATGTATGCATATGGCAACTATCAAATGGAAAAAAAATCTGAAAAGTCAATATGGTCCAGAAAAACAAAAATCAACTGCTATGATGCCAGGGACTCAAAGGCACTTCCCCAAAGATTAATTTGGAACTAGAAAGTAACATTTGTTGCTGGTTTTTTTTAAATGACGGCAGAGGGCTTAATCTTGTAATCGTAGGCTGCAAGTAAGTACTTGATATCTGCTCTAAATGACCTGGAGAGTGACAAAAAGATACAGTAATGGATACAACCCCTGGCTTCAAAGGAATTTTAATATGGAGTTTATGGCCACTAATATAATCAAATGTGGCATCATAGG
>NW_007073837.1:0-884 GCF_000164805.1 Carlito syrichta
TCCTGCCTGGGCAACTTGCGGAGCTCTCATCTCTACAATAAATCAAACACTTAGCCGGGCGTGGTAGTGCGTGCTCGTAGTTCCAGCTACTTGGAAGGCTGAGGCCGAAGGCTCGCCAGAGCCCAGCAGGTCGAGGTTGCGGTGGCGGGGAGCGTGCCTCTGCACTCCAGTCTGGGCGACTGAGTGATACTCCAACTGAATCCAAAAAAGAACACAATCCCTTTTACAACAAAGACACACACACACAACTTGAAATAATTTTATATAAGGAGATGATGCATGTCTACAGAGAGAAATACAAAATATTGTTGAAAAAAATGAAAGAGATACAGACAAATTGAAGACCTCCCAACTTCATGAATCGAAGGAATCGACATCACTGAAATGTTTGTACTGCCTAAAGCGATCTGAAGGTTCAATGCAATTTCTATCAACCCACGAGTTCCACTTTTTACAGAATTAGAAAAAACAATTCTGAAATTTACATTAAAGCAAAAAAGAGCCCAAATAACCAAAGACTTTATAATAAAAAGATTTTTAGGGAAGGAGAACCACTATCTTAGAATTAACTCCCTATTGTCAAAAGTCAGACATTTCCTGACTTTTAATGATGTTGGCTCTTTCTGCAAAAGTGTTATTTTTGAAACCTGCGCTCACATGTTAATTGCTACACATTTCACAATCGCACAGATGTAGAATCACCTAAATGTCCAGAAGCCGATCGACGGATAGTACGGATGTGTTATATAGATGTCGTGGAATACTATTCAGCTATCAAAAGAATAAAGCAGTGTCACTGGCAACAACTCGGATGAACTTGGAGCCCATCATCCCAAGTGAACTAACTCGGGAACGGAAAAACAAACATCACATGCTCTCACTTA
>NW_007073838.1:0-834 GCF_000164805.1 Carlito syrichta
CCTTACTTATTCCACTGATTCAAAGGCTAGTCTCTTCTGAAAACACCCTCACAGACATACCCAGAAATAATACTTTGCCGGCTATCTGCATATTTCTTAATCCTGTCAAGTTGACAACAAAAATGAATCATCATATTATAAAACTGAAAAAATTAATTGTAGCATATTTCTTCAGTGAAATATTATATTGCAGGGTTGGGTCACTATGTGACAGGTGGACCAAATCAGATCCACTACCTGTTTTTACAAATAAAGTTTTATTGGAATACAACCACCTCCATTCACTTATATATTATCTGTGTGCTTCCACACTATAAGCAGAGAGTTTAGATGTCACAAAGACTGTGTGGCCTGTACAGCATACAGTATGTGGCCCTTTGCTATGCTATTCAGATATTTTCAGGAAAAGTGTGCTGACACCTGCCATGCAAAACTAAAGATGAATATATCACAAAAATATAATATTGACAGAAAAGATTAAAGTTGACATTATGACACGTTTTCTATGGAGTTTGTAGCAGCAAAAACATACATGTAATAACAAAACAACACTATACTGTTTATGCAGGAGTGCATGTGTGTTGAAAATATAATGCACACAAATGTATAGCACCTGTAGGTATAATGCATAGGAAAAGTATAAAAACATACATGAGTAGGAGGAATACTGAAGGTACTTATTATTATTATTATTGAGTAAGAGTCTCACTCTGTTGCACAAGTTGGAGTACAGTAGCATGTTAGTGGTCACTGCAGCTTTGACCTACTAGACTCACGCAATCCTTCCACCTCAGTCTTCTAAGTAGTTGGAACCACAAGGCATTTGCCACCTTG
>NW_007073839.1:0-899 GCF_000164805.1 Carlito syrichta
TGCCCAGCGAAGAAGTGACAACAGTTCTTTTTTAATTTCAATACAGTTATCAGTAGCTGGAGTGGCCAGGCCCCTTTACTTCATCTTGTAATTTCATATTGGGGTATGTTCTCATGTCTCCCCTTCTCTGTGATCCTGTTAATCGCTAAATTTCTCTTTCTGTGAATGAATGAGAGAATGAAAGACTGATAAATAGCAAAATACAAAAAAGAAAATAAACGAGTTTTTTGATTAATTTATTTTGTTACATGGTATACTTAGTGTTTTCTAAACTTCTTCTAGGTATTTTGCTCTGTGAAAGTTTAGGTAAATAGTTCATTGATTATATTGAAAAAATATTTTTTATGTTTTATTATATTTATTTATTTTTAAGTTGGAGTCTCACTGTGTCGTCCAGACTGGAGGGCAGTGACTGCTTCCAACCACTGCAGCCTCGACCTGCGGGTCTCCGGCGATCCTTCCACATCAGTCTTCCAAGTAGCTGGAACTACAGGCACACGCTACCACGCCCGGCTCCTTTTTTGATTTACTGTAAAGATGAGGTCTTGCCAAGTTTCTCAGGTGGGCCTCGAACCCGCGCGCTATGGCAATCCACTCACCTCGGCCTTCCAAAGCACGGGGATCACAGGCTGAGCCACCGAGTTCGGTAAGAAATATTTTTTAAAGATCATGTATGAAGTTAGACTGTATCTCAAAAGTATTGATCTCTTTGCTAATATCAAATGTATATACTACAGTATTCTTTATCTTGAGGGCATGTGACTATACATATATATGCACGTAACACACGTGTACATATGTATTTGTTTTTGGAGGTGTTTTCTAAATAGGGAGAGGCAAAGACAACCATGCTGTTCTTTCAGACTTGATCCCAAAACTTTTTCTTTCTTCCTTTTGTG
>NW_007073840.1:0-925 GCF_000164805.1 Carlito syrichta
CTAGTGACTCATTTAGAGGTAAGAAAATGCAGCAGAAGTGACACTGAGTGACTTCCAAGGCTGAGTCCTGCAGGCTTCTGCCTTGTCTTCTGGAATTCTCACTACCGAAGTCTGCAGCTGCCACATAAGCAAACAGACTGCCCTGTGGATGCTATGCTATGAGAAAACCCAAACTAGCCTATGCAGAGAAACCACATGGAAAGACTCTGAGACCACATAAAAAGAGAGAGATGCTTGGCAGCTAACAGATGCTCCGTACTCCCTCCTTTGCAGTTCCAGCTTCAGCCACCATTTAACTACAACCCATGAAGACAAGCTAGCTGCCCAGTTGGGTCCTTCCTGACTTTCTCAACTACAGAAGTCACAAGATTCAAGAAGGACTAAGTTTTGTGGCAATTTACTATGCACCAAAGGTAACTGAAATGAAGTCCCTGTAGGGAGAACACCATTTGCTTTGTCCGCCAGTCATTATGAGCTCTGGTCTATAGTATGTTTTTCACAAATACCTATCTAATTGGTTGAATAAAGGTAAGAGGTAGGTACATTGATAGTATAAAGGAATTCTGAGATTAAGGCACGTGTATGGTCAGCTTCTGGTGAGGGCTCACTTCTTGGTTTGCAGAAGACTGCCTTGTCACTGTGTACTCACATGACTTTTTGTGTGCATGGAGAGAAAAATGACACTGATGAAGAGGAATGCTTCCCAGAGGAGGTAACAACTCAAACACATGTCAATGAATGAATCAAAAATTTTCAATGAAATAAGGAGTGGAAAGGCAATTTCCGATAGAAGGAGAGCAAATAACATGCAGAGGCATGGAACAGCTTGGTAGAATTAGGGAAGCTTAAGCAACTTCATATGGCTAAAAGAGGGCATATCAATGTAAATTACAGGAATGTAGTTGGAGAGTTTGGTAGAACTGGA
>NW_007073841.1:0-800 GCF_000164805.1 Carlito syrichta
CAAAATCTGGAAAGAATTATACGCCATGACCAAGTAAGGTTTATTCCTGAGATATAGGCTGATTCAATTTTTTAAAAAATCAATCAATGTAATCTACGTCCACAAGCCACAGAAGAAAAATCACACAATTGTATGAATCTATGCACAACAAAAAGCATTTAACAAAATCATCATCTATCTATGACCAACACGCTCCCAAAAATAAGAAAATGGTAATTTCCTCATGGTGACAAGGGCCATGAATAAAAAACCATCAGCTGACATTTGACAAATAATGAAAGAATAAATGCTTTCCCCCTATGATCAGGAACAAGGCAAAATGTCTGTACTCACAGCTCTCACTCAACATGGAGCTTGACGCTCTAGCAAGTTCAACAGGGGGGAAAAAGAAAGAAATTAAAAGCATACAGACAGGAAAAGAAGAAGTAAAAGTGGCCCTAATTGCACACAACACGTTTATAGGAAATCACAAGAAGACTCTAGAAATAATAAGTGATTTGTGCAAGGTACAAGACACCAGATCAGCATATTGAAATCAAACATATTCCTATATACTAGCAATGAACACGTGGACACAATACCATTTTTTCCTTGCTCAAAAAAAAAGGAAACCAGACTCGGTGGCTCAGCCTGTAATCCCACACCTTGGGAGGCTGAGGTGAATGAATTGGCTGAGCCCGCACGTTCGAGACCAGCCTGTGCAACTTGGCGAGACCCAGTCTCTACGATAAATCAAAAAATTAACCAGGGCATGGTGGCACACGTCTGTGGTTCCACTACTTGGAAGGCTGAGTGGAAGA
>NW_007073842.1:0-1439 GCF_000164805.1 Carlito syrichta
CCCACTTTGTAATGGGGTTGTTTGTTTTTTTATTTTCAGCACGTTTGAGTTCCTTGTAGATCCAAGATGTTAGGCCTTTGTCAGTCAAGGAGTTGGAAAATACTTTTTCCCAGTTTGTGGGCTGTCTTCCTGCTCTCTTGATGGTTTCTTTGGCTTTGCAGAAGCTTATCAGTTTAATGAGGTCCCACTTGTCTATCTTATCTCTTATGGCATTTCTGGTGCATTTAGGGTTTTGTTCAGGAATTGGATGCGAGTTCCAATTTCCATAAGGGTGTGTTCTGCATTTTCTAAGGTTCTTATGGTTTTAGGTTTTACATTTAGGTCTCTGATCCATTTAAAGTTAATTTCTGTGAACTGGGAATATACCCCGAAGAACTCAAATCACTCGATAAAAAAGATACCTGCACATGTACGTTTATCACAGCACTGTTCACAATATCAAGAACCTGGAACCAATCATGCCATCCATCAAAAGGGGACTGGATTAAAAAAATATGGTACATATACACGATGGAATACTAAGTGGCAATAAAAAAGAACAAAATCATGAATTTCACAGCAACCTGGATAGAACTAGAGTCTACAATACTGAGTGATCTTTCACAGCAACTCATATCTTGACTGAGCTCCATGGACAGTGGTTTGTGGTTTATTCTGGAGATTCTCAAGACTCTCACTCATAAGTGGCCTTGAACATCTATCATAATATTATAAGAAAAGGATCGACAGTGGTGGGAATCTATGGGGGGGGACAGGGAGGGCGAGGGTGGTGGGATTGATGGTAGTCAATAACTGGGGATGGGCGGGACACCTCTTATCAACAAGGGTGCCTGAACGATGCATATTTGTATACCTAAACCTTAACTGTACTTCACAATTTTAAAATAGAAAATATGCTTTTTTAAAAAAAATTTAATTAGCTGTTTATATAGATATCGATTATCCAAATCAGTAGCTTTCATATGTAATAGCAATAAAATATGAGAAGAGTATGTGAAAAAAGTTTATTCATAGTTGCAACTGAGACTATAAAACAATACAAAGCTTATTACAGGTTATAAAAGAGATAATCAATGGAATAGTGTGTGTAAACTCCTTCAGAAGTTGTTTCTTAAATTCCAATCTTAGTTTCATCTGGAAAAAATAAAGTGAATAATTGCAAATTTAAACAGGAATAGTGAAAACAGTGTCATATTCAGAGGGTAAAGCATATTTTAATATTATAGTGATTAAAATAGTGTAGTGTTGGCACAGCCATTTACAGAAAGATCAGAGACACTGGTAGGTCTCACGACTGAGCTCCATGGACAGTGGTTTGTGGTTTATTTTGGAGATTCTCAAGATTCCCAGAAGTGCCTTTAGCCATTAGAGGGATTAAATATATGGGGTTCTGAGTTCTTGTATATCTAGTTCTTCAAAAACAGCTATGTTTTTGTGTG
>NW_007073843.1:0-1343 GCF_000164805.1 Carlito syrichta
TGAGCCTGGCAAGTCAACATTGGGATGGCTGTGAGTGTGCCATGCACTCCAGCCTGGGCAACAGAGTGAGACTCCAACTCAAAAAAATAAAATAAAAAAGTAAAAAGCGTATAACCGGAAAGCACAATTTAATTTTTGTTTTGTTTTTAACAATTATGGGCGGTGGCCCTTTAAGAAATTTGGGAAAGGAAGTAAATACCCTGTTAATGGGTAGAAAGGAAGTAAATGTCCTCTAATGTGGATACATATCTGCCGCTCTTTGCTAAGCCATTTTAAAATCAAAGCTAGTGCCTCACTAAGCTGGCATTTGTGAGAATGGTCACTCAAGTCTCCATGATGAGGAAAAATAAGTCATGTGTGTACATGATGAGGAGATGTCTTAGGAATACACAGGCCCAGGAGGAAAATAAAACCAGAACACCATGGCTGAGACATTAATTTGGCTTCAAAAATATGAAGGTCCAGTAAGTGACTACTTTGAAAGCCAAACACTCTTACTGGCCTTGCAGAGCTACTAGTGTTCACAGAATGAGTGCAGGCCATCTGTCTGATAAAGCAAGTTATGAAGGGAAGGGATTTGGTGCCAAGTGGCTGCTGGAGACCAGCAGAAGCATAAACAACAGGGTCCAAGTGGAAACTCTCATGCGGAACAGATCTTGCTACTGTGGACAATCCTTTTGAAGCCATGACAGCACAGAGAGAGAGACCTTACAAAGAGCTTTAGGGAATGATTACTGCAAACATAGAAAGGACGACCAAAGTTGGGTTGGGGAGTATCTTGTCGACTCAGGCTGCCATACCCATATACCACAGACTAGGTGACTGTCATAACACAAATTTATTTTCTCATAGTCCTTTAGGAAGAGAAGTCCAAGATCAAGGTACTGTCTGTTTCAGTTAATGGAGAGGGCTCTTTTCAGGTTTTGCAGTCCTCTTGCTGTGAGTTCACATGACAGAGAAAGAGATCCATCTCACTCTGTCATCCAGGATGGTATGTGGTGGCACACTCATGGCCACCCCAGAGTTGACCTGCTGGGCTCAGGTGATCCTTCTGCCTCAGTCTTCCAAGTAGCCAGAACTGCAGGCATGAGCTACTACACCTGGCTAATTTTTTGATTTATTGGAGAGATGGTGTCCCACCATGTTTTCCAGGCTGGTCTTGAACCCACAGTCTTAGGCAACCCTCTTGCTTTATCCTCCCAAAGTATTGGGATTACAATCTTGAGCCACTGCATCCAGCCATTTTTCTCTTTTTTTTTGAGTTGGAGTCTCACTCTGTCGCCCAGACTGGAGTGCAGTGGCCGCTCTCGGCCACCGCAGCCTTGACCTGCTGGCCTTTGGCG
>NW_007073844.1:0-784 GCF_000164805.1 Carlito syrichta
TTTATTCTCTACTGTAACTCATGATCCTTGCCCTAACACTGCCATTATGTTATCTGATTATTCCTTTGCAAGTAAAATCATAAGTAAGCATAGCTGTAATCATAATATATGTATAATTTTGAATTAGGATTTCTCCCCTTGAAAGTATATAATTAGCAAGTTTCCATGTTGCTCCATAATTTTCATAAGCATGACTTGCAAATTCTACATTGTATCTAATATAGATGCACCCTACATCACAAGCTACTGCGGGTGTCATTTTTTCCTAGGCAATTTTCCCATGTTCAATGAGAAAATTTTTACTGTGCAGAAAACAACAGCAAACACATCTGATAGACATGCATTCTGTCCTTAGAAGAGTAAGCTGGGTTAGGACTTCAAGCATGCCTTCCTTCCCTAGGGTCCACACTGACCTGTGAGGTTGAGTGGCAAGTTGGCCAGTGGCCCATGTGTACTGAGAAAACAAAATATCCCCGTGGAGAACCCCACCCTGAGAAAAGGAAGCTGGGGATCCAGATGGAGCCTATCAACAATGCTTGAGTCTTGGGGAGGGACTGAGCTTCTAAGCAGCAATCCGTCTGTTACCAAGCTTTGTCCCATGATCAGCGATGAGGCCCACTTCACCAAATATGGGTGAGATGTTGGGGGCACAGACTGCTCTATTCTGGGGTCTGTGGATCTAAGAGGGAGTTGATGGGATCTCCTGACTACAGGAAACAGAGTGGCACCAGCAGTATCCTTCCGTGGGAGCAGCTTTGAGGGTGACTTTAGGGCGATGGGTGCC
>NW_007073845.1:0-710 GCF_000164805.1 Carlito syrichta
CGATCGCCTGAGTCCAACAGGTCGAGGCTGCGGTGGCCGAGAGTGGCCACTGCACTCCAGTCTTGGTGACAGAGTGAGACTCCCACTCAAAAAAAAAAATCAGCAAAATCTGGAAAGAATTATACACCATGACCAAGTAAGGTTTATTCCAGAGATATAGGCTGATTCAATTTTTTAAAAAATCAATCAATGTAATCTACGTCCACAAGCCACAGAAGAAAAATCACACAATTGTATGAATCTATGCAGAACAAAAAGCATTTAACAAAATCATCATCTATCTATGACCAACACGCTCCCAAAAATAAGAAAATGGTAATTTCCTCATGGTGACAAGGGCCATGAATAAAAAACCATCAGCTGACATTTGACAAATAATGAAAGAATAAATGCTTTCCCCCTATGATCAGGAACAAGGCAAAATGTCTGTACTCACAGCTCTCACTCAACATGGAGCTTGACGCTCTAGCAAGTTCAACAGGGGGGAAAAAGAAAGAAATTAAAAGCATACAGACAGGAAAAGAAGAAGTAAAAGTGGCCCTAATTGCACACAACACGTTTATAGGAAATCACAAGAAGACTCTAGAAATAATAAGTGATTTGTGCAAGGTACAAGACACCAGATCGGCATATTGAAATCAAACATATTCCTATATACTAGCAATGAACACGTGGACACAATACCATTTTTTTCCTTGCTCAAAAAAAAA
>NW_007073846.1:0-754 GCF_000164805.1 Carlito syrichta
CCATCTATCCCCTTTATATTATGGGGAAGAGATATTCTTGCTCAAATAACCATGCATTTATATAGCTCTAATGATAAAGCTTCAGCACAAATGCTGTAGATAGGCTATGATCCTTTTAAGGGACTTGGTAAAGACAGACAGAAAATACAAAAACTTAACTCTAGTGAATGAAAAAACAAACCGAGCTGGCATTGGCTATTCAAGTTTACCATATAGGCCATTGTTGTTAAGGATGCATGTCAATAAGCCAGTTTTGGGTAAAACAATGGCCTATACCATCTAAAAAACTTAAGGCAGCAAAAGATTTGGTGCAACAGCAGTTAAAAGCTGGCCTATAATTGTTATAAAAAAAAAATAAAACAAATACTTAGAGTTATGCGTAAGGTGAAAATACAAATGTATTCTGCTTTAAAATAATAAGAAAACTTAAAAAATATGTTGACAGGTATTTGGAGGATGGTAATTCACAAAGAATTTTTTTTTTTTTACATTATAAAATTAAATAGGATTTTATTTTGTGTATTTAAGTTTTTTTTCTCATACAAATTTACCTTATCCACAACTTTATATACAGTATATCAAATGATTAAGGCAGGGAGGAAACTGAGAACAAACAGAATTAAAACACTTTTGTTCCAGCTCCAGGAGGAGTCAACTCTGGAGGACTGAGACCTAACAGCTTTGGAAAATTGTCTTATTTGCATGTGACTGTAGATACATTTTCTCATGTTATTTTAGCTTCAGCAAAAACTGG
>NW_007073847.1:0-884 GCF_000164805.1 Carlito syrichta
CCCGGCCCTGCACAGAGCTCCAATCCTGTGAGTGGGCAACAGATGGCGGAAGGAAGCCCCAGCCTCTGGGACTCACTTGCCAGGAACGGAGCCTCCATGACTCAGAGCTGGAAGGAAGAAGACACTGACTCTCCGGTCTGGGAGCTGAGGGGAGACACAGCATCATCTTCTCGGCCACACTCAACCAAGCAGACCTTTCGTCATGTACAGCTCGGGGTGGGGATAGGTCATGGCCATGTGCCACCTACTCTCAATGCTCTCTCGGAGACCAAACCTGTCTGGTGGCTTGGATGCCTAACTTAGGACAACTTCCAGAGACTTTCAAGAGCTTTTGGAAAGCAGCAGCTATCATGGACTAGGATTGTTCTCCGAGCGGATGTCCACCGAGCTCCCATTCTGTTGGTGCAGGTGTGGAATCTCTAGGCTTTTTCTTCAATTATTCATTGGAAGGCATTCATCGGCATTTCGGACACCAATCCTCAGCCACGTATAGTAAAATGAATTCAATTAGAAACCATGCCAAGTGGGATTGATTTCTGGGAAACATGTGTAGCACGACGTACAAAACGTAAATGTCATTTCAACAAAACTCAACAAAGGAAAATTCCGCACTAGCAGTATAAAAGTAGCCACATACAACCTTCTTTATTGAGGTCGAAGGGATTTGAGAAAAATTCACACTGATTCATGATACAAACACTAAAATGTAACTCAGAATAGAAGACAACCTCCTTCACCTGATAAAGGCCACATAGGAACACACAAAACTATCATGATTACGCCATGGTGAAACTTTCAGCTTTTCCCTGAAGATCAAGAAGTATACGTGGATATAGTCTTCCACCACTTCCCTTCAAGATAGGGTTAAGAATGCTGAACAGAAC
>NW_007073848.1:0-743 GCF_000164805.1 Carlito syrichta
ATCCCTTTTGGCGCCCGCAATGTCTGTGATTTCCATCTTTATGTCATATGATAGGTGTTTCATAATTAGCCCTGTGTCCCTCACCCCTTTGTCCTTTTGCTTCATTTGGTCAGGAATGAAGCTTTGTTCACTAGACAGCCTGAATATTAGGTCTTGTCTATTGATGAACTGTGAGACCCTGGACATGCTTGTTCCTTTGTTTCCCCATCTCTAAATTCAAGGTAGTGAGATCTATGTTCCTGAATTGCTATAAGAATTCAGTGAAATTATATACATAAAAAGCTTAACATGGGGTTAGGTTACAATTAGCACTTAATAAATGCTATCGGTGTGTCTTTCTTTCCTCAGAGAGAAACTCCGTGAAAGAAGGGTATGGAGTAAGTTGCAATTTCTCTATTCAAAACAAACTGAGAATGTGAAATAGAGCATTGAACTCCAGCACTGTGATCATCCATCGACAAGATAAAAAATTCTGGTTTGGAATGTGTTATCTAAGGCCACAGAGACCACACAAATGACTCCATGAGGGTCCTGGTTTCACTGGCGAAGGGCACGATTTCTGCTATTTTGGGGGACTGTCAAGAATGTTAAGTTAGAGTCACTTCTTTTTGCTGAAAGTAATAGGTTCACAAGACAAGTTCTAAGCTAAGACAGATAGACACATAAGTGCTTTGCTGAGGTCACTACACCCTACTTCCAATTTTCTAGCGACTTTTCTAATAATTCTAGCACCAGCTAATTAA
>NW_007073849.1:0-681 GCF_000164805.1 Carlito syrichta
CTAGAGCATACCATTTTCAGTCAAGAGCAGGCCTTGAGGAATTTGTCATACAAACAGGGTGTTTGTAGGCTTTTGTTTCTTCTTTTGAGTTGGATTCTAACTCTTGTTGTCTAGGCTAGAGTGCAGTGAGGTGCTCATGGCCATCGCAGCCTCCAACTGGTGGACTCAGGCTATCCTTCTGCCTCAGCCTTCCAAGTAGCTGGAAGGTACTGTAGATGTATGCCACCATGTCCGGCTCACAGGTTAACTGACAAATCAACCAACCCAAGTTGTGCCTGAAATAGATAAGACCCACGACTAGTTTTCACCTGGAGAACTGGCCATATACACGACCTGGCTCTATCCTTTTCCTGAGGCCTTTACTCCTGGATTTGCTTCCTTTCCTCCCAGCTAGGTTCTAGTCATCTCAATTCAGTTTTCCATCTAAGATTGAAAAGCATTTTGGCTAAAGACAAATGGCTCTAAAGATGCTTCTAAAGAATCAGGAAAACAGTCTTCTCTGTCCTCCTACAGCATACTCATAACTGAGACCTGAGTTCTTGTCATGTTTTTCTTCCACAACCACTGGATGCTGGAGTCCAGCATCTTAACTTTAGAAGCAAAGGCATAATTGGCAATCTACTCTTTGTTGCTATCCCTGTCCTCTCTTCTACTCCCCTCATTGCTGCAGACTTGATTTTA
>NW_007073850.1:0-765 GCF_000164805.1 Carlito syrichta
AGATTGAAACAGGACCCCTATCTATCCCCATGCACAAAGGTTAATTCCAAATGGATCAGAGACCTAAATGTAAAACCTCAAACCATAAGAACCTTAGAAAATGAAGGAAAAACCCTCATGGAAATAGGAACTGGCATCCAATTCCTGAACAAAACCCAAAACCCACAGCTCATAAGAGAGAAAATAGACAAGTGGGACCTTATTAAACTGAAAAACTTCTGCAAAGCCAAAGAAACCGTCAAGAGAGCAGGGAGACAGCCTACAGACTGGGAAAAAGTATTTGCCAACTCCAGGTCCAACAAAGGCTTAATATCCTGGATCTACAAGGAACTCAAATGTGCTGAAAAGAAAAAAACAAACAACCCCATTATAAAATGGGCAAAAGATATGAACAGACACTTCACAAAGGAAGACATCCGAGCAGCCAACAAACACATGAAGAAATGCTCCACCTCACTAATCATCAGGGAGGTGCAAATCAAAACCACACTGAGATACCACCTAACCCAGTCAGAATGGCAATTATCAACAACTCAAAAAATAACAGCTGCTGGAGAGGGTGTGGTGAAAAGGGAACACTTCTACACTGTTGGTGGGAGTGTAAACTAGTGCAACCTCTGTGGAAAGCAGTGTGGCAATTCTTAAAAGTTCTAAATACCAACCTCCCATATGACCCCTCAATCCCCCTACTGGGAATATATCCTGAAGACCACAAATCACTCTATAAAAAAGATACCTGCACACGCATGTTTATCGCAGCGTTGC
>NW_007073851.1:0-795 GCF_000164805.1 Carlito syrichta
CATACTCCTAAATGGACAAAAATTGGAACCAATTCCCCTGAAAACTGGAACTAGACAAGGATGCCCACTCTCTCCCCTCCTGTTCAACATAGTATTGGAAGTCCTGGCTACAGCAATCAGAGAAGAGGAGGCAATCAGAGGTATTCAAATAGGAAAAGAGGAAGTCAAGTTATCTCTCTATGCAGATGATATGATGGTGTACCTTGAAAACCCAAGAGAATCTGTCAAAGGTCTCCTTACATTGATAAAAGCCTTTGGCAAAGTCTCAGGATACAAAATAAATGTACAAAAGACAATCGCATTTCTCTACACCAATAATAAACAAACAGAAACCCAAATAAAAAACACAGTTCCATTCACAATAGCCACAAAAAAAATGAAATACCTTGGCATCTTCCTAACCAGAGACGTGAAAGACCTTTACAATGAAAATTACAAAACACTGCTCAAAGAAATCAAAGCCGACATGAACAAGTGGAAAAATATCCCATGCTCATGGATCGGAAGAATCAACATTGTGAAGATGTCCATCTTACCTAAGGAAATCTACAAATTCAATGCAATACCCATTAAATTACCAACAACATTCTTCTCAGACCTAGAAAAAACAACACAGGAATTCATATGGAAACACAAACATCCAAGAATAGCCAGAACAACCCTAAGCAAAAAAAACAAAGCAGGTGGTATCACAATACCAGATTTCAAACTTTACTATAAAGCTACAATCATCAAAACAGCTTGGTATTGGTACAGGAACAGGTATATAGATCAATGGAACAGAATTGAGATTCC
>NW_007073852.1:0-988 GCF_000164805.1 Carlito syrichta
CCTGAACAAATCTTCCTACTGTGGACAATCCTTTTGAAGCCATGACAGCACAGAGAGAAAGACCTTACAAAGAGCTTTAGGGAATGATTACTGCAAACATAGAAAGGACAAAGTTGGGTTGGGGAGTATCTTGTCGACTCAGGCTGCCATACCCATATACCACAGACTAGGTGACTGTCATAACACAAATTTATTTCTCATAGTCCTTTAGGAAGAGAAGTCCAAGATCAAGGTACTGTCTGTTTCAGTTAATGGAGAGGGCTCTCTTCAGGTTTTGCAGTCCTCTTGCTGTGAGTTCACATGACAGAGAAAGAGATCCATCTCACTCTGTCATCCAGGATGGTATGTGGTGGCACACTCATGGCCACCCCAGAGTTGACCTGCTGGGCTCAGGTGATCCTTCTGCCTCAGTCTTCCATGTAGCCAGAACTGCAGGCATGAGCTACTACACCTGGCTAATTTTTTGATTTATTGGAGAGATGGTGTCTCACCATGTTTTCCAGGCTGGTCTTGAACCCACAGTCTTAGGCAACCCTCTTGCTTTATCCTCCCAAAGTATTGGGATTACAATCTTGAGCCACTGCATCCAGCCATTTTTCTCTTTTTTTTGAGTTGGAGTCTCACTCTGTCGCCCAGACTGGAGTGCAGTGGCCGCTCTCGGCCACCGCAGCCTTGACCTGCTGGCCTCTGGCGATCCTTCCACCTCAGCATTCCGAATAGCCAGAATTACAGGCGCGCGCTACCACGCCCGGCTAATTTTTTGATTTATTGTAGAGATGAGGTCTCGCTGCTCAGGCAGGTCTCAAACCCGCAGGCTCAGGCAATCCACTCACCTCAGCCTCCCAAAGGCGCGGGATTACAGGCTGAGCCACCGAGCCCGGCTCTTTTTCTCTTTTTATAAGTGCATTAATCTCATCTTGAGAGCCAACCCTCATAACCTAATCTAACCCCAATTCTGTCCTAAAGGCTTCATTTACAATGCCATCAA
>NW_007073853.1:0-515 GCF_000164805.1 Carlito syrichta
CATAGCCAGAACAATCCTCAGCAAAAAAAACAAAGCAGGTGGTATCACACTACCAAACTTCAAACTTTACTATAAGGCTACAATCATCAAAACAGCTTGGTATTGGTATAGGAACAGGCCTATAGATCAATGGAATAGAATTGAGATCCCAGAAGCAAAACCTCAATTTCTCAACCAACTCATCTTTGACAAAGCCTCCACCACCTACCACTGGGGAGAGGAGAACCTATTCAGTAAATGGTGCTGGGAAAACTGGCTGGCTACATGCAGAAGATTGAAACAGGACCCCTATCTATCCCCATGCACAAAAGTTAACTTCACATGGATCAGAGACCTAAATGTAAAACCTCAAGCAATAAAAACTTTAGAAAATGAAGGACATACCCTCATGGAAATTGGAACTGGCATCCAATTCCTGAACAAAACCTGAAATCCACAGGTCATAAGAGAGAAGATAGACAAGTGTGACCTTATTAAATTGACAAGCTTCTGCAAAGCCAAAGAAACCATCTAGA
>NW_007073854.1:0-691 GCF_000164805.1 Carlito syrichta
TGTCTTCACGCTGCTTTTCTTGTAGAGCAGAGGTTACATGCTGGTGGCGATCACCTGTTAGGACCTGGACACCTGGCCTCACTCAGCACCCACCCCTGAAGCATGGATGTCACTCCAAGAGAAGTGGGTCTCTGTCCTTCCCGTTGGCTCCCGCGCATGGGTTTGGAGAAGGTTTTCCTCGCAGTAGAGGCACTGTCTATGATCACAGCACTCTGAAATTCTCACTAACAGGTCTGGCTACTTTTCAAGGAGACTATGTGGCAAGAAGAAATGCCAGGGTGCTCTCCGCAAAGTTGAGTGGTGAATGTTGGTGGTGAGAAGGAAAGGAAACTCATAGAACCCTAAGGGAAGCAAGCTAAATCGTTGGCTATGGACAGCTAGGAAGTGTATCCCCGCAATCAAAGCACACCTCATTGTGCACCAAAACGACTCCTGCTAAGGGTAGGCCAGGCATGGAATCTCCCACCTCTCATCCAGCACTTTGGCAGACTGAGGACGGAAGATTGCTGGAGCCCAGGAGTTGAAACATGACTGTGTAACATCAGGCAGCCTCATCTCTATCTCCAAAACGTCATCAATGAGCTGGGCATGGAGACATAGGCTTTTGGTTGCAGCCGCTTGGGAGGATTGCCTGAGCCCCGGAGGTCTACCCTGTGGTCAGGTATGGTTGTACCACTCTAGTACCGTCTGG
>NW_007073855.1:0-1001 GCF_000164805.1 Carlito syrichta
ATATAAAGTCCTTGAATGATGTTTATTCTTGTCCTTGATAGCCTATAACCTAAACAGACTATAAAGTCCAAGCTTCTTATACTACATCATAAAGAACAAGACAGAGGAGAGAACAAAGATGTTATACTGTGTACACACACATGCATATGCTTACACCCGTGTATGCACACATATGAATTCAGGAACAATATAACGAGGAGATATTTGTGATGGTTATAGACCTCACTTTTGTAGTCTATCACATGGCCATACCTGATATTTAAAACTACCTTCTTCCACTACCCACTCCATATTCTTTTGACTTAATCAAGTACTTCAACTGGTCATGATTCTTTACCTGATAGGATGATATAAACCATGATTCCAGAAAGTGTCTGGAACATTAGAGTTCTATCTGAGTAAGATTGTTGTAATTTTCCATGAACTTCAATCACAATGCAATACTGGGAGGCATTCAAAGGCACGGTCCTCAAACCCTGAGCCATGGACAGGGCTTGTTAGGAACCAGACCACACAGCAGGAGGTGAGCAGCAGTGAAGCAAACAAAGCTTTGTTTGCATTTACAGTGGCTCCCCATTGCTTGCATTACCTCCTGAGATCCATCTGCTGTCAGATCAGCTGAGGCATTAGATTCTCTCAGAAGCACAAAATCTATTGTGAACTGAACATGTGAGGGATCTAGATTATGTGCTACAAATTATAATCTGAGGTGGAGCTGAGGCAGTGACGCTAGTGCTGGGGAGCAGCTGCAAATACAGATTGACCTTAGCAGTGAGATTTTGACTGAACATCCCCTTCTACTCCATGAAAAAATTGTCTTCCAAGAAACTGGTCTCTGATGCCAAAAAGACTGTGGACTGCTGCTCTAAAGGATCTCTTATTTAAAACAAACTCATCCTTAAATCTATTGTGGAATAGTGCTACAATTTCCCCCTTAGTAGTTAGGTTGAATCATCCCAGTCAGCACAGTAACTCCCTTATTTTATTGGTTCAGAAGCCTG
>NW_007073856.1:0-904 GCF_000164805.1 Carlito syrichta
AGCCCTTAGCTCAGTGCCTGATACATCACAAGGGCTTCATCAAGGTTGGCTATTAATATGTCCTTCTTCATCCCCTATTGTCAGTCCCACTTTCTGTCTCCAGCGATTTTGCTGTCTTGTTCTCTACCTGCCCCAGTGGATCAACACGCTGCAAGTTCATGGGGACAAAAATTATTCTGGCAGTCTGACCTTTGCTCTGCAAAATTTATTTCTACTGCCTTCCTGAATTTCACTTAGTTGATTGATAATTTTAAATGTTCTTATTTTTCTCACATTGAGGAAATTTCTTTCAAAATTCATATTAGTACGTATATTATTAAAATCAATGGAAATAGTCAAAAAAATAGAAGTTATAGTCACATGGCCAAACATCTCTCTGTAACAGCATATTCTGCCAAAAAAGTAAAAATCTAAAATGATCACAAAAATTAGATCTTCCATAGAATTTCTAATTTTATCTGTCAGTTCTGATTTTTTAAAAAATTAATATTTTCATGTGATATCAAAAGCTCCTTGCTAATAAGAAATAGATTGTTTAGAATAGAGAAGTGCCCATCGATAAAGAACATGCCCATTAATTTCCAGTGTTAGCCTTATTATTTCCAAAAAATATGAAACAAAAATTACTTTAGTTCTTAAGGGCATCATTAAGTATAGAGGTCTCAGAACAAATCAAAATAAAATGCATTTTTTACTCCTTTTGTTTTGTATCACCACCACAAAATGAATATGAATGCTTTATTAACATTTTATTTCTTTTTAAAGTTGTAAATTTTTTTAAACCTAAATTTAATTTCTTTTATTAAAATAACATAATTGAGGAACAATCAGATGACTGTATTTTGTCAGGCACAATAAAAACAGAATTAAAACCCAAATCATCAAGAAAATCTGTGTTAGTCGG
>NW_007073857.1:0-1430 GCF_000164805.1 Carlito syrichta
ATGCAGACCACTATTACTCTCAGTATTGACTTTATGACCACAATTACTGTTTCTTTCTTTTGTTCAAAACCTTGATCTTGCTGAAAATAGTTAGCTATCCTGACATTCCTTTCATTATCCTATACATGGCTTGTAAATAAGCATAAGTACTTCATTTAGTTTATCTGTCTTAAATGATAAGCTTTTAATAATGCTTCATTATATGTGAATTGATTTTGTGTTAATTTTCTTAATACTAAAAAATAAAATTCATCTGAATCTAGTAATCTGTGGTTTGTAAACCATTTTAATGACTCCATAAGTCAGCTTAGTAGGATATGAGTTTCTATATCTGTCATCTTACTGACTGCTTAGATTCATTCATTTGATTTTGCTGGTGAGGAAGGAGTCACCTTCAATTCTCAGCACACTGTGTGCTGTGTTCTCCATAAGATTGTGATCTTAGAGAAAAAGCAGTCATTTTATGGCAATGGTCTATGAATAGCTATATTTCTTGAATATATCTTTCATGTGATCACACACATTCTACTAATAATAATTTTGGAAGGGGGACAATTAATTTATAGATGCTTATGCCACCCATTTTTTACCCCCACTTAAAAATTGGGATCTAATTCACATGCATAACATTCACCCTTCTAAAGTAAATAATTGAGTGATTTTTAGGATATTCACAAGTTGAATAATAAACACACTAATTTAAGACAATTTTTCCCTCTCCCAAAGAATTCCAGTACCTATTAGCAGTTACCTCCTGCTGTCTCCACCCCAAGTCCCTGCAAAAGACTGATTTTGTGTATGGCAAGATAATTTCCTTCTTTAAAAAATTTTAAAGATGTGAAGTACAATTCAGGATTTGGCTTACAAGTGATCATCATAGAGGTAAAGTTTGGGCCTCCCTTTGATTCCCACTTCACCTGGTTTGAGAT
The DNA here is from genome assembly GCF_000164805.1 of Carlito syrichta. Classification (NCBI taxonomy): domain Eukaryota; kingdom Metazoa; phylum Chordata; class Mammalia; order Primates; family Tarsiidae; genus Carlito; species Carlito syrichta. The sequence continues at coordinate 930 of NW_007073857.1, forward strand.
CAGATACCCTTATTGATATTGTGTCCCTTTCCCCCTACCCTGGCAATATATCACTACTGCCAATGGAAAACAATTTCTTAAAATGATTTGAATTAGTGGCACCTTATGAAACTAAAATCTTATTTATCATTTAGTTAATATTTTATTTCTATCACTTTTTTAAGTATGAAAATGTCTTATTATTTAAAATTATTATTATTATTATTATTATTATTATTTGATTTGGAGTCTCACTCTGTCGCCCAGACTGGAGTGCAGCCGCTCCCGGCCACTGCAGCCTCGACCTGCTGGGCTCCGTCGATCCTTCTGCCTCAGCCTTCCGAGAAGCCGGAATCACAGGCACGCGCTACCACACCCAGCTAACTTTGATTTGTTGTAGAGATGAGGTCTCTTTTTAATGCAACTAATAGGTTAGTTTAAAAATGACTTTAGAAGGAAAAACCTTGTGTAATAATATATTAACTTCTACCAAATTTCTTCACAAATGTTGCTTCTCAGGAA
>NW_007073858.1:0-747 GCF_000164805.1 Carlito syrichta
AACATTACCTGCTTAGTAATTTTTTATTTTAATTTTTTTTTGTTTTTTTTTTTTGAGTTGGAGTCTCACTCTGTCACCCAGACTGGAGTGACTGCAGCCTCGACGTGCTGAGCACCAGCGATCCTTCCACCTCAGCCTTCTAAATAACTGGAACTACAGGCACGTGCTACCATGCCCGGCTGATTTTTTGATTTATTGTAGAAATGAGATCTCGCCAAGTTGCCCAGGCGGGTCTCAAACCCACGGACTCTGGCAATCCACTCACCTCAGCCTCCCAAGGCGCAGGATTACAGGCTGAGCCACCGAGCCCGGCTTATTTTTATTATTAATAATAATAATTTTTATAGTCCTGAGGTCTTGCTGTGTTGCTCAGGCTGGTCTCAGACTCCTGGGCTCAAGCACTCCTCTCTCATTGGCCCCCAAACTCTGGGATTACAGGTGTAAGCCATTGTGCCTGGCAAGAATTATTTATATTAAATTTTCTCTGTCCAAATAGGTGGTATGGTTTCTGTCTCCTGAATAGATCCTTACTGATACAAGGGATTAAGACTTGAGAAGTCAAAGGAGGAAGTGATTTATCCTGACAATGAGGATAGAGTACAATGACTTGAACCAGTCTTTGAAAGTTGACTTGGATTTTGATAGATAGAGAATGTGAGTAAAATATGAGTTTCAGGAGACACTGAGTATGGTGACCAGGCTGCAGTGCAGGATTTATCAAGGAGTGCAATCAAAGGGACACAGAGG
>NW_007073859.1:0-408 GCF_000164805.1 Carlito syrichta
CGTGTTAGTCCAATTACTTCCAAAAATTCTCTACCACTCAGATGAGGATATACTCCGGTGGTTTACCCCAGGTATCCACCGGAGAGACAGAAGAGAGCCGGTCACCGCCATTTCCATGGCAGTTCTTCTTGGACTTGAACTAACAAGGAGCCGGAACGGGTATTGCCTCCCTAGCTACCCAAAGTCACTATTATAATGGCCTTAGGGCTGCTATAGACATAGACATCGAGAGAATTGAATTTTCCGTCTCTTACCTTCAGGAATCCCTTACCTCGTTATCCGAGGTGGTCCTACAGAACCATAGAGGGCTAGACTTGTTATTTCTGCAGCAGGGAGGAACATGCGCCACCCTAGGAGAAGAATGTTGTTTCCACACGGACCACTCAGGTATTGTCAGGGAGTCCATGG
>NW_007073860.1:0-901 GCF_000164805.1 Carlito syrichta
GATCACCCTTACACGTGGATTCTTATTTTATTTTATTATTTTATTTGAAAGATGAGGAGTACAATTCAGGGTTAGGTATACAAATATTCATTATGCAGGTATCCTTATTGATGAGGTGTGCCCTCACTCCCCTGGTAGTTTCCCTCAACTGCCAATCCCATACCCCCTTCCTGGCAGTTTTCCACTATTGCCAATCCCTTTCTTATAGTATTATGATGATAGTTCAAGGTCCACTTATGAGTGAGAACATTTAGTACTCTGTTCTTTGTTTCTGTGATAAATCACTGAGTATGATAGACCCTAAATCCATCCAAGTTGCTGTGAAGTCCATATGTTTGTCTTTTATGGCTACATAATATTCCATTGTGTATACATACCACATTTTTTAAACTAGTTCAGCTTCAATAGGCAGCATGGCTGGTTTCATATTTTTGCTACTGTGGATAGAGCTGCAACAAATAAGTTGTGCAGGTATCTTTTTGGTAGAATGGTTTGAGTTCCTCCACGTATACTCTCAGTAGGGGGATTGCTGGGTCATGTGGAAAGTCAATTTCTATTTCTTTTAGAAATTGTCACATTGTCTTCCAAAGAAATTTTGCTAGTTTGCATTCCCACCAGCCGCGTAGAAGCATTCCTTTTTTTCCTCATCCTAGGCAGCACTTATTGTTGTTTGTTTTATTAATGATGACCATTCTTACTGGGGTTAAGTGGTACCTCAATGTGGTTTTAATTTACATTTCTCTGATAATTAGTGAGAGTGAGCACTTTTTCTCTTCACTCTCCCAGTCAGAGGTCCCAGGCTGATGAGAGGTCTTCACTGAACTCAAGCATTTGGGTAGTCAGTGCAGAGCAAAGGAAGTTGCTGGTGGGACACCAGCCTTAAAGCTGCTCTTGGATTTGA
>NW_007073861.1:0-952 GCF_000164805.1 Carlito syrichta
AGAATTAGAGCCAAAATAATTGAAATTGAAAACAGGAAAAAAAAAAAGAAATAATTCAACAACAAAAAACTTCTTTGAGAAGATCAGTAAAATCAACAAGTGTTTACCCAAGTAAGTAACAAGTAGAACACAATTTGTTACTACTAAAAAATAAAAGAGGGCATATCACTACAAATTTCATATACCTTAAAAGTATAATGAGGGCAAGCTACAAACAATGTTATGTCCACACATTTGATAACCTAGATGAAATGAACCAATTCCTTGAAAGAGACAATCTGTCAAGACACAAAAGAAGTAGACAATGTGTACGTGAACAGTTGTCCCTCAATATTCATGGGAGACCAGTTAAAGGACACTTCCATGAATACCAAATTTCATGGATGCTCATTTAAATAAAATGGTGTACTATTTGTTTATAATCTATGCATGACCTTCCAAATAATTTAAATATCTCCAGATTATGTATAATAATTAATATGTGTAAATGGTATGTAAATAGTTGTATCATTTTTGATTTGTTATATTTATTGTTACATTTTTATTTTTATTGATATCTTTTTCAGATATTTATGATCTGTGATTTGTTGGATCTGCAGACAAAGGACCCTCAGAAGACTGACTGTATGTAGATTAAATTAAATTATTAATTAATAGCCTTGCAAAATAGAAAGCATTAGTCTCAGATAGGTTCACTGGTAAGTTCCATCAAACATTTGAGAAATAAATTATGCCACTTTTCCATAATCTCTTTTAGATGGTAGAAACAGAAGAATTACTTCCTAAACTATTCTATGAAGCAACCATTGTCCAATATCAAAACCAGATAAAAACATGACAAAAAACACAGAAAATTTGCTCTTTTAAACATAGTTTGAAAAACCCTCAACCAAATATTAGTAAGTCAAACCAACAATGTATAAAAAGGTTATAAAAAATGACCAAGTGGGAT
>NW_007073862.1:0-721 GCF_000164805.1 Carlito syrichta
GAAGTTCATGCTGGAAAACAGGGAGGAAGAAACAGGATTACTTTGGGGGTGCAATAGATTCCCCTGAGCATCGCCTCCTATATAACTGACTATAAACTAAATCTTGTCCTGTGCTAGAGAAATAAATACAAACTTCCCCCATCTTAGACAATATTGACATGCTAGTTCTCTTGTATGTTACACTAGCATGTTTGCTAGTTCTTTGATGTTAATGTGAGAATAAAAGTTCCTTCGTGTAGGTTCAAAGTGCCCTGGATTTCAGCAGCTCAGGCATCATGAGAAGTCACACATGTATGTTCTATGTTCTTGGTTTCTGAATGGATACTCTGACCCTCCTCTAGCATGTTACTAGCACTCTACAACCCTACTGGCACAATGTGTCCAAATTTGCAGTTACTAGTGCAGCCCTTCACATCACAGCTTTGTAGTGAATTATCTCTGAGAGTCCATCTTGGGTCCTGAGATGAATGCTGGTTACCAAGGGGGACTCAGCTCTGCTTCCAGGGCCAGCCAAAGCCCTTCCACTTTGGAAAATCTACCCACACACCGACTCCTGAGCCTCACAGCTTGGAGCTCATCATAGACAAGCTGTATTGATACCATTCTCTTGCTGACCCTGGCCCAGCTTTTCTGGTAAACAGAATGAATTCACATATTATCCGAGTGAACCATTGCTTATTGGGATTATATTCTCTATGGCTTGATGCAGCACGGACCCTTG
>NW_007073863.1:0-812 GCF_000164805.1 Carlito syrichta
CTGGTGGGGGCAGCAGCAGAATGGGATCCCTGGCCACCACTCAGACAGCTCAGGAGATGCTGAGCACGGCCCCCCTCACAATACAATTTAATATAACAGAAAATGGACACCCGCGTTAAAATCGAGGGCGCAAACTCCCCGCTGACCCCTGCCCCGGCCACACCCTAAACCATAAAGAGACATTTCACATCACTCTCCAATTCCACCTCCTCCCCCAAATGCATGGGATCCTGTCCACCCAGTGCAGGCGGGGCCTGCTGTTTCCCTCTATCCTCCCTTGGCTGAAGAGCGCAGACACGGAGGCATTTGTAACTTGTGCTCGAGCCCACGTGACAACTCAACCGCTCTGTACTGTACACTCACATTCACACACTCGCACACACACTCCAACTACTCTGCCCAGCTGCACTCTCAGAACCCTGCTGAGGCTGGGCTGGGTGGCATCCCAGTGTATTGTTGAAAGGGCACTCAGCCAGCCTCTTCTGATGCACAACCAGTAATGGACATGGAACTTTACACAACTTTGGCCACCTGCCAAACCTTAACCAATGGAAGACCAAAGAGCCAAGACCATAGAAAAATGCAATGCCATACCGTAACACTAATTATTTTTAAATTGGGTGGAATCATTCTGAAGAATAAAGCATTGCGCGTATGCAAATAGCTGAACAGCTGATCCTTACGTATTTTTAATATTACAATTTCCAGGTTTGGAATTCATGAAAGTTATACTGCTGTCCTTATTAACAAACTGCGGAGAATGGTTGTTAAGACTTAAAGATTTCCTTTACCTTTCCATCTTCTTACATCTC
>NW_007073864.1:0-732 GCF_000164805.1 Carlito syrichta
CGAACCTAATGCCCCACCTTCCCTATTCACCTGATCTCATTGTAACCAAATTTTCTTTGTTTCCCCAGATGAAAAAAGTCCTCTAAGTGAAACATTTTGCCAATGTAGAAGAGGTGAAATAAAAAATGTCAGAGGCACTAGAAGGCACCAAAATGGATGAGCTCAAAAACTGTTTTGAGCAATGGAAAAAGTGTCTCAATAGATATATTGCATCACACAGAGAGTATATTGGTGGTGACTGAAGTCTAAACATGTAAAGATAAACACAAAACATTTTATAAATAAATGCCTTTTTTGAGGTCCCTCCTTTTAGAATTGCTTTGGATATAATTAGTTAAGATGAGGTCATATTGGAGTAATGTGGTTCTCTAATGCAATATGACTAATGTTCTTATAAGAAGAGGAAATCTGGGCACAGACAGCAAACAAGGAATGTACCAGGTGAAGATGAAAACAGAGATGGGGGTGATGCATTTACAAGTCAGAGAATATGTAAACTGCTGGCAAACCCCCAGCAGCTGGGGAAAGGCATGAACCAGATTCTCCCTCAAAGTCCTCAGGGGAAGCAACCCTGCTGACACTTTGATTTGGACTTCCTGCCACCAGAACTACCAGACAAGACACCTCTGTTCCTTAAACCTCTAAGTCTGTGGCATTTTTGATACAACAAACCTGAGCAAAACTAAACATGTTATGATGAATTTTCAGCTAGTTCACTGAAAAAGGCAAAAG
>NW_007073865.1:0-520 GCF_000164805.1 Carlito syrichta
CCTCCGGTGTGGCCAGAATGATGGGTTCCTCAACTCTAGAATCCCTGTTTGGTTTTGTGTGAAGACCTGGGCTGGCCTACAATAGCCTTGGGCTCCTGGACTCCAGCCATCCTCCCACCTAAGCATCCCAGAGCACTGGGATTCCAGGCGTGGGCCGCCATGTAAGGCCTTCTGGTTCATTTTCAATGAAGTTCTGAGGCCAGTCTTGGGGGCTCAGCCTCATTATCCCAGTGCTTTGGGTGTTCAAGTCCTGTGGCCAGCCCAAGCCGTGGGCCAAGAACCACCCAGACACCTCAGTGAGACTTCACCTCTATCTTTCATCAGTAATGAGCTGGGCATGGTGGCATGTGCCTGTAATTCCAGCTCCTCGGAAGGATGAGGAAAGGCTCGCCGACATCCAGCTGGCCAAGGCTGCAGTGGCTGGGAGACAGCCACCACCCTCCACCCTGGGCAATGGAGTGAGACTCTGACTATTTATAAGAAAAAATAAAAAGAAAAGAAGAGCACCCCTTTGTGTATG
>NW_007073866.1:0-664 GCF_000164805.1 Carlito syrichta
AACAGAAACCCAAATAAAAAACACAATTCCATTCACAATAGCCACAAAAAAAATGAAATACCTTGGCATCTTCCTAACCAGAGACGTGAATGACCTTTACAATGAAAATTACAAGACACTGCTCAAAGAAATCAAAGCTGACACGAACAAGTGGAAAAATATCCCATGCTCATGGATCGGAAGAATCAACATTGTGAAGATGTCCATCTTACCTAAGGCAATCTACAAATTCAATGCAATACCCATTAAATTACCAACAACATTCTTCTCAGACCTAGAAAAAACAACACAGGAATTCATATGGAAACACAAACGTCCAAGAATAGCCAGAAAAATCCTCAGTAAAAAAAACAAAGCCGGTGGTATCACAATACCAGACTTCAAACTTTACTATAAAGCTACAATCATCAAAACAGCTTGGTATTGGTACAGGAACAGGCATATAGATCTATGGAACAGAATTGAGATTCCAGAAGCAAAACCTCAATTCCTCAACCAAGTCATCTTCGACAAAGCCCCCACCACCTACCAGTGGGGAGAGGAGAACCTATTCAGTAAATGGTGCTGGGAAAACTGGCTGACCACATGCAGAAGATTGAAACATGACCCCTATCTATCCCCGTGCACAAAGGTTAACTCCAAATGGATCAGAGACCTAAATGTA
>NW_007073867.1:0-668 GCF_000164805.1 Carlito syrichta
CGGGGTCACCATGACAGTGACACTGCACTGCAGCCTGGGCTACAGGAAAAGACTCTAACTCAAAAAAAAAATAAATTCTTAGATGGATAGCGTCATGTCTCTAAGTTTAGATCCATCTCTAAAAGTAGATCCAGAACTAAATCTTATTTGATTCTGGTTAAACCTCATAGCAGAGGATTTTCTTCCCATCATTGAAGTCCCCAATCCTTTAAAGAAAGAGTTTCTTCCTTTCAAGGTGGTGAATAAAGCACTTCCAGCAACTCTAAGCAACACCCTACCCAAGCACAGTGGTGGCTGCCCTGGGACTCACTTTTCTCTCCAAGTGACTCATGGCACCTTCTTTTTTTGCACTGTGATTAGAAGTGTTCTGGGAGACTGACTCCTGGGGGTTTGTAAACATTAGTAACAACCAGGATCTCTGGACAGCATCTTCTAATGACACAGCTTATACTTATGATGGCAATCGTGAAGAATATTTAATGACATTTTAATGAGGCAAATAGGATTTCTGGGCTAATGTGGTTGACCTGCTGTGAATACAAACATCAATCACTTGACCCTCATCTGTTGGTAATCCATTGCTATTACAACACAGCTGCTGTGGGTTGATTTTATGATAACGAGGGGTATAAGTTGTATATACAAAAAATGGATAGCTGGGATGTAAA
>NW_007073868.1:0-987 GCF_000164805.1 Carlito syrichta
CAGACCTTTGCCTGCCCTAGCCTTTGAGGAAGCAAGGGTTGAACAGAACTGGCAGGACCCAGAGCAAGATGCAGAAATCTGGGGAATTTCTGAGGACTGAGGGATCGAGACCGAGTCAGCAGCTTCCAAGAGGTCTCCGCACAGACAGGAGGGGGAAAGGGTTTCAGTTGACTCAGAGTTTGAGTAGTTCTAGAGCATACCATTTGCAGTCAAGATCAGGCCTTGAGGTATTTACCATAGAAACTGGGTACGAGGAGTTGTAGGCATCTTGTTTCTTCTTTTGTGTGAATTCTCACTCTTGTCGCCCAGGCTAGAGTGCAGTGAGGTGCTCATGGGCATCGCAGACTCCAACTGGTGGACTCAGGCTATGCCCCCGACTCACCCTTCCTTGTAGCTGGAAGGTATTTGAGATGCACGCCACCGTGTCGGGCTCACAGGTTAACTGACAAATCATTCCAAGTTGTGCCTGAAAATGATAAGACCCACGACTAGTTATCACCTGGAGAACTGGCCATATACATGACCTGGCTCTATCCTCTTCCTGATGCCTTTACTCCCGGCTTGGCCGCCCTCTCTCCCAGCTAGGTTCTAGTAGTCTGAATTCAGTTTTCCATCTAAGACTGAAAAGTCTTTTGGCTAAAGCCAAGTCGCTCATAAGCTGATTCTAAAGCATCAGAAAACAGTCTTCTTTATCCTCCGACAGCACACTCATAACTGGGACCTGTGATTTGTCAAGTTTTTCTTCCACAGCCACTGGATGCTAGAGCCCAGCATCTTAACATTAGAAGCAAAGGCACAATGGGCAATCTACTCTTTGTTTCTGCCCTGTCCTCTCTTCTACTCCCCTGAATGGCTGCAGACTTGATTTTATGAGAATATACCTTGTCATGTGTTCCCTTTTCTTCAATTCACTACTATCTTTTCTCCTTTGAACCAAAATTGAGCTGGGTGCTATGAGGCAACACAGTCCCACTGACTGGTTCAGTT
>NW_007073869.1:0-359 GCF_000164805.1 Carlito syrichta
AAGGTTTTTATCAAGAAGGGGTGCTGGAGTTTATCAAAAGCTTTTTCTGCATCTAATGATATAATCATGTGGTTTTTGTTTTGACATCTGTTGATGTATTTAATTACATTTATGGTTTTATGAATGTTGAACCAGCCTTGCATCCCGGGAATGAAGACTACTTGGTCATGATGGATGATTTTTGAGATGTATTGCTGAATTTGGTTTACTAGGATCTTGTTGAGAATTTTAGATCTATGTTCATCAAAGATATTGGCCTGTAGTTCTCTTTCTTTGTTGGATCTTTACCTGGCTTGGGTATCGATGTGATGTTGGCTTCGTAAAATGACTTGGGGAGAATTCCCTCTTTTTCAATTGCC
>NW_007073870.1:0-740 GCF_000164805.1 Carlito syrichta
AATTTTATCCCAAATATTTAAAATTAAAAAACATACAAAATGTTATATATATATTATATATAAGCATTTATCATTATACATACTCAGCAGACATAATTTTAAATGAAAATTAAATTTTTTAGAAGCAACAGGTCAAAAAATATATTTTCTGATATATTTTTTCTGCAGACTATAAAAAAGTAAGAGACTCTTTTACTTGGTATTTGTTTAGTAGGCAAATCTCTATTAAAGCAAATAAATTTAATTACTCTAAAAAATAACACCAATATCTTGTCTGCTTCACGATTTTTATTCAAAAACTAAAATCATCTTTCCATCCACTGCCTAGATATTCATATAAATATTCTCGAAGTGTTTTTGAGATTTCCAGATCTAATTTTTATGGCATACATGAAAATGAACAAGGGCAGTATTATTCATAGAAACTATTCACCAAATAACTAAAACAGTATGAAAACATAATAATTAGATAAATTAATTCTTTGCAATTGAGGCTAGCAGTGTGAAATTGCTGCAGTGGCAATATTTAAAAAAATTTCAACTATGTTTTCCTTTCCTCAAAAAACATTATTTTGCAACATAGTTTCACTGACATGTTATTGAAACTTTGGGGAAATCTTTAAAGAACGTAAAGACAAATTTTTCAAAGCTGGGTATTAGGAGAATAGACCTGTCAAAGGGATTAATCCTTTTATTTATTTATTTAAATTAATTACTTTATTTATTATAAAGATGTGGGG
>NW_007073871.1:0-1196 GCF_000164805.1 Carlito syrichta
CACCTCACTGCACAGTCTTTCTTCTTACTATTAAGAGTAGTTTCTGCATACTCATTTGGGTGCTCAGTGATCCCCTGAGCAAAAAAGTAACTGCTCCACCTACAATCACAGCAAATTAGCATTCTGGTTTGTGAACAACCCAGAGAGAATAGAGTACAATAAATTCCTCTACGAGAGGAGTTTACGTTTTCCCCAGAGCACCCACTACAAAGACTAACATTCACTGCTCAGTAAATACACATTTTTAAAAAGTAAATTGTTGTTATGAGTATTGATCCCACATCAACCTGTGTGACCAGAGGAAACAGAGAGTGGACACTCATTGTGTATGTTACAAATTAGTAATCAAGATAACTTGCGGTATTTTCCTTCTAATTTCTTGTGGCTCACATTTGCTTTGCTGTCTCTTTATCACTCATTCACTCTCCCACTTTCTTTCTCTCCTCCTTCCCGCACTCCCTCTCCTCACATATCTTAGGCCCATTCATGGAACATGACTTTGTTTCACTGATTACTCTCAGATCCAAAATATATCCAGCTAGGAAATGAATCACAGGCAAGAACAGGAACTATTGACCAGTCAGGGCCATACTATAAATGAGGATGGAAAAAGCTTCTGCTGAAGCATCCATGGAGGAGATGGATCCTGAAAGAATCTGAGTTCTAGTAGAAAGAAAGGAAGACAACAGTGCTGGGTGGACAGGCAATCAATAACATCCCTACATCTCCTGTACTTATGACCACAGTGAATGATTACTTCATCATTCCAGAAGTGGCAGGCTTCAGATGTGTAAAACCATGCCTGAAGGCAGAACTACAATCAACAGGTAGAAGCTATGGGAATAAAGGATTGTGACTTGAGAGAAAAAGCTTTCTTATACCTGCAGCTGTCCAAACATGAAATAAGCCGTATTGAGCAACCCCAGTAATATCTCAGCACGGTGCTCTCCAATATGACCTCCCTCACCTGGTGAGAATGACCAGGGCAGGCACTCATATTTGAGACCCAGTGTTCCAGGGAAAGCAACTATCTATTAAGGATTACATGGGGCCGGGCATGGTGGCCTATGCCTATAATTCCAGCACTTTGGGAGGCAGACGCAAAAGGACTGCCTGAGCTCAAGCGTTCAAAACCAACCTGAGCAACATGGCGAGACCTCATTTCTACAATAAATCAAAAAATTAGCTGGGAATGG
>NW_007073872.1:0-786 GCF_000164805.1 Carlito syrichta
ACTGCTAGCAACCCCCAGCAGCTGGGGAAAGGCATGAACCAGATTCTTCCTCAAAGTCCTCAGGGGAAGCAACCTTGCTGACACTTTGATTTGAACTTCCTGCCACCAGAACTACCAGACAAGACACCTCTGTTCCTTAAACCTCTAAGTCTGTGGCATTTTGATACAACAACCTGAGCAAACTAACATGTTATGATGAATTTTCAGCTAGTTCACTGAAAAGGCAAAAAGAAAACAGGAAGGTATTGCAGAAGCAAATAAAGGTAGCAGCTTCCACCCCACAGGGGATGAAAAAAAGAGGGAGGACACAGGGGAGGAACCCACAGACCTGAGACTCAAACCTGTGGGATGGGTACATGCTTGGCTGAATCTGGGCTCGCTGAGGAGCCTGAACACCCGGCTTGGTGAGCATTGGACACCAGGAAAACTGGACAAGCTTTTGCCTGGTGAAGTCACGTGGTTGTGGCAGCACTGAGGGTGATAAGAAGGAAGAGGCCACAATGGAGAGATGAGATTTGCAAAGTCCTGGCTCCGTACTGCAGAAGACAGTGTTGAAACTGAGAGACAAAGATGTAATGAGCACATATCCTTCTTAGCATTTATTTTTGCCTTGTAGAATAACTGTCTGTGTGTGTTCAACCATCTGCTTTAGTACTTAATGTAATGTAGCTTCTCCCCAGCACATGATATTGCCTTTTTCTTTCTTTCTTGAGTCAGGGTCTCACTCTATCACCCAGCCTGAATGCAGGGACACAGTTACGGATCGCCGAAGCAACAATCTTCTGG
>NW_007073873.1:0-785 GCF_000164805.1 Carlito syrichta
CTTTCTCTCTTTCAGATATAGATATACATACAGATCTAAGTGAGTTCTCTTGTTTTAATGTATGAATTTTAATGCATGAATTAGCAATTTCATTTGCATAATTGATTAATTTTTGTATAAAAATACAAAAGTAAGAAAGATAGCTAAGACAAATATCAAGACAAAATGTAGAATAGCAATTTGTTGAAGTCAAGATTATAATCAGACCTGTCTCCTCCAACGTTTTCACTTCATCTGGAAAATGTCAGTGGCTGTTCATTTAAACATGTTTGTATCTGATGACAACACTGCGGTTCAGAGCCCTGTGTTACCCATTTTGGCAGGACCATGTTTCTTTTATGCATGTATTTGTAAATTAGCAATTTTTGAAAACATATTATGAAGGTTTATCAAAACTTAGAAGTTGCTGACTCTAGCTCGTGAAATAGAAAAAAGCCAGACTCCAAAGATTAGAAATACTCTTTTGCCTGCTGCATAGGGAAAACCAATTTTTAGCAGCTTTCCAAAGAAAAACCTTGTGACTTAAAAGTCATTTTTCCCTCTTCTTCACATATTCCCAAATCAAATAATCTCAAGTCATCTACCACAGGAATTGTATGACTGTTTTTTTTTTTGAGTTGGAGTCTCACTCGGTCACCCAGCCTGGAGTGCAGTGGCCGCTCCCGGCCACCGCAGCCTCTACCTGCTGGGCTCCGGCGATCCTTCTGCCTCAGCCTTCCAAGTAGCCGGAATCACAGGCATGTGCTACCACGCCTGGCTGATTTTTTTATTTATTGAGAGATGAG
>NW_007073874.1:0-558 GCF_000164805.1 Carlito syrichta
CTTGGGAACCAGTCAGATGTCTAATATTTCTGCAAAGGCTTGTGACAAAGGCCAGTCTGTCTGAAAGGTTGTGTAACACTGAGTCTTTTTTCTAAGACCATGACTGATGAGTAAAGATGAGACAAGTCACTTTAGATTTTGGGGGGGAAGGTGATCACAAGCCTTGGAATTAGGCTTTATTAAAGAGGTAATTGGTCTCTTTGTCTTTTTGGCTTCATTTTTTGTTGGAAATTCTCAGAGTACCATACAGCATAGAGGCAGGAAAAGCCACATGGGCTTGTTAATAAGCCACTCAATGCAAATCCTAGGAGATAGGTGGGTGTGATACTTCAGTTATGAGGTCAGTGCAGCACCAGTCTTCTGAGAAAGTGTGTGCTACATGAGAGTAGACACATGTGTTGGCTAAATTTCCCAAGTCTCTACTACTATGCTTCAGGGTCAGCCATGAGTCCACTTTATATGCATTTCTATCATAGTCATCTTAAAACAGCAGATTCTCTTTTCATAACAAGAATGATAAACATAAAGGAGAAATGCTGAGCATGATGATACAGGGAA
>NW_007073875.1:0-753 GCF_000164805.1 Carlito syrichta
TCAATTCCATTCTATTCCATTTCATTGTATTCCAATCCGTTACTCTCCATTCCATTCCCTTCCATTTCATTCCATTCCATTCTATTCCATTCCTTTACTCTCATTCGATTCCATTCCATTTCATTACTCTCCAGTCCATTCCAATCCATTCCATTCCATTCCATACCTTTCCATTCCATTCCGTTATCCTCCATTCCATTCCATTGCCTTCCATTCCATTCCATTCCGTTAGACTCCATTCCATTCCATTCCATTCCATAACATTCTATTACTCTCCATTCCATTCAATTCCATTCTATTCCATTTCATTGTATTCCAATCCGTTACTCTCCATTCCATTCCCTTCCATTTCATTCCATTCCATTCTATTCCATTCCTTTACTCTCCATTCGATTCCATTCCATTTCATTACTCTCCAGTCCATTCCAATCCATTCCATTCCATTCCATACCTTTCCATTCCATTCCGTTATCCTCCATTCCACTCCACTCCACTACATTCAATTCCATTCCATTACTCTCCATTTCATTCCATTCCATTCCATTCCACGTAATTCCATTAAGTTACTCTTCTTTCCATTCCAATCATTTCCCCTCCGTTACTCTCCATTCCATTCCATTCCATTTCTTTACTATCCAGTCCACGCCAATCCATTCCATTCCATTCTATTCCATTCCACACCGTTACTCTCCATTCCATTCCATTCCATTCCATTCCATTCTATTCCATTCCATTTCATTCCATTCCATTTTG
>NW_007073876.1:0-561 GCF_000164805.1 Carlito syrichta
GTTCAAAAACTGTTTTGAGCAGTGGAAAAAGCATCTCCATAGGTGTATTGCATCAGAGAGTACTTTAAAGGTGACTGAAGTTTAAACATGTAAGAATAAATGTACAATTTTTTTTTTTTAGTTGGAGTCTCACTCTGACATCCAGACTGTGCCCGAGTCCAGCTCCTGCCGGGTTCAGGATACCCCAAAGGTGGAGACGGCATAGGTGTTTGGGGGCAAGAAGAAAGAGGGAAAGAGGGAGAGAGAGAGATTGAGAGAGAGAGAGAGAGAGAGAGAGAGAGAGAGAGAGAGAGAGAGAGAGAGAGAGAGAGAGAAAGAAAGAAAGACACTGGACCCTGTCTAGTGCAGAAGCTATTTATTGAGAATTACAATGGGTCTTTTATACACAAAGCCAGGTGTGTGAGGGGCGTCCCCCACCCACCGGATGTTCTTTCAGGTATGAGGAAGAAAATCCCATAACAGATGTTAACCTTAATCCCTGACTTCCTATAAACCCTTTGCATCCTATCTAATTTTATACTAATACCAAGTTATATGATAGCCTAAAAATCCCATTAACCT
>NW_007073877.1:0-1018 GCF_000164805.1 Carlito syrichta
AGGGCTTCAAACTTGGGACCACGACCAAAACACAGCATCATTTCCATCAGCAGTGCCAAATGGTGCTCACTTTGATACTGTTCATAGATGCTGACATCAATATTAATCATATGTTCACTCATCCAGGAAGAAGGAGGATGAATTACTACTGTACTTGATTGTGTCCAACTCAATCACCATGTTACAAAAATAGCAAGCTGTCATAATAAAAAATAAGGTTCCTCTAACCAGCACCAGTAATCTTCAGTTCTTCACCTCCAATCCTACCAATGCCATAACTATATCCAAAGATCATAGGGAAGGCAAAGAAACCACATGTGATGTACTGGCTGGGACCACAATATTGTTCAGGATGATCTATTCCTCTGTGGTATTATTTTCCTTGTGTTTCATTTAATCATAAGGATTTGTAGTTCTAAATTATATGCACTTGAAAACAAAAAGTGCATATGTTTATATATAAGTTCTGACTGAAGATGCATGGCCATCAACCAAGTGCATATTATGTAGCAGGTGCCAGTTTGTGAAGCCTCATTTTTACTGGTGCAGCAGCTGTGTATCAGTGTACATTGCTCCTATGTCCCTTGTGCACTTCCAAGCTCTAGACAGGATAATGTCAGAGATCATTTTACCCCTTTGGCTGCTGGCATTACCTGGAAAGTGGTCATTGATTTGTGCTTACTATAGGCCAGAAATGGTGGCAGAGGCTTTAAATATTTTTAAAGAACTTACTCTTTCCATCATCCCAGTGTACAACTACGAGCCCAATTTTATGGATAAAAATAAATGGGCTAAAATACAGGATACCACTACTTGCCCTCTAATTAAAATAACTGAGTCACTATTATACAAGTAAATGTTTCAAAGAGAAATAAATTTTTAGCAGAATTAGTGATGAGGCCGTAGAAAAGTATGAAACAGAAATAGTAGGTGAAACACCTTCTGATTAGTCCCCAATATTCCAATATACTGTTACTAATCTATACTTTTCACAGTAGACCCAAAGAACTACCAATAA
>NW_007073878.1:0-747 GCF_000164805.1 Carlito syrichta
ATTTTCTGTCTTACAATAATCATTTTATTTTATTTATTTATTATTATTATTATTGAGTTGGAATCTCACTCTGTCGCCCAGACTGGAGTGCAGTGGCTGCTCCCAGCCACCGCAACCTCGACCTACTGGGATCCGGCGATCCTTCTGCCTCAGCCTTCCAAGTAGCTGGAACTACAGGCGCGCGCTACCATGCCCGGCTCATTTTGATTTTATTGTAGAGATGAGATCTTGCCAAGTTGCCCAGGTGGGTCTCGAACCCGCGGGCTCAGGCAATCCACTCACCTCAGGCACCAGATTACAGGCTGAGCCACCGAGCCTGGCTACACTCTCACTTTTTTTATTATTAGAAGAGTATAAGCATATTTGCAGTAAGACTTTAGCTTTGTGGTTCTTGCAAAGGCTTCCTGCTATTGCAGACTCTAAAGAAAAAGGCTGGAAGCCAGGGAGGTTCTAAGAACAGAAGATAATAGAAGATGTGGAACATGCAGCACCACAATTGTGTTTCATAAGCACAACTTGGCTTTTTTTTCCTCCATATCTAGTTTTCTAAAATTCTGCAACGTTGAAGTCGACAGTATTAAGAGTCAAGTGACATATTATGATTCCTTGTCTTTATAAAAAGAAATTGATAGAGGCTGAGGTGGAGATTAGAGAGAAGTATATGGAAATATTTCTAACCCTGCCAAAAACTGATAGAAAAGTGGAAAGAATGAAGATAGAAAAACACCCTGAGGAGTGGCTCCTTCA
>NW_007073879.1:0-453 GCF_000164805.1 Carlito syrichta
CTCCTCCTTTCTTTTGTGTTCCATTCGCCTGAAAATTTGTTTCCCATCCTCTTACTTTGAGTCTGTGTATGTCCTTTCTAGTGAGATGGATCTCTTGAAGGCAGTATATTGTTGCCTGGTGATATTTTATCCATTTTGTCATTCTATGTCTTTTCAGTGGTGCATTTAGTCCATTCACATCCAGACTAATTATTGAAATGTGAGAGTTCATCCATATCATGGAGTTCTTATTGAGTTATTGTTCTTCCACTTGGTTTTTTCTGTTTCTTTTTTTTTTTTTTTTGTCTTTCTTTTGCTTTTGGGGTTGGTTCGTGTATATTTTATTCTTTTCCCTGTACTCTTGTGAAGAACGTTGTTCTTTTTTCTTTTTCTTTTGTGTTTAGTACTTTCTTAAGTGTTTCATGTAGAGATGGTTTTGTGGCTGCATATTTTTCTTAGGGATTGGATAGCTGG
>NW_007073880.1:0-788 GCF_000164805.1 Carlito syrichta
ATATGCGACCCGCAGAGCACCATATAGAATTTGAGTTTTAGCCACAGCGATCGATAGGGACGTTTTTTCTCTCCCGACTTCCCGGTGCCAGGTAACGGAGGTATCTCACAGCTTTTTCCGGTAGGGCCCGGCAGAGGTGGTGATCGAGCTCGCCATAGTAGAGTAAAGGGCCTGAGACGTCACGCGTGATGCAAAGGTTATACGAATCACAAAGCTTACGATGACATGGATACACAAGTGACATAATTCACAAGGCTTACGATGACATCGAGACTCTATTATTCGAACTTATGACCACTCAGAAAAAGGGAGTCAAAGGAGATTCCCATCTTGCCGTTGATGGGGGGCAGACTCCAGGGAGGTCAACGATCCTTTGAAGCTACTCACCGGGAGTGCCCAGGAGCTCAGGGAAGCACACCCTCTATCAGCTCTTGGGAATGTTGTTCAGGAATAAATGGGAGCGCTTGCACCCTGGGCCTGCCCTCCTCTAGGGGCTGTGACGAAACGGACAGACATCAGAGAGCCTCTATATCATTTCCCCAACTGTCAGTCGAAGCCACGATCTCTATCACGGGAAGAGCTACGTCATGCCGCCTTCACGGAAACGCGACTCTGCCTCTTTCCCTCCGCTGGCTGTCACACTCGATAGGCTCAGTCACGAGCGCAGGAATTCGAATAACACATGGGGTATAGAGCGTGACGGCTTAAACATACGAACATCGGTATTATAAACATAGTGAAGAAGAACTTCCCTATGCCTGAAAAGGAGGCCCCGTTATCTCGGTGGG
>NW_007073881.1:0-898 GCF_000164805.1 Carlito syrichta
GCTGATGGGCGTGAGCCACGGTGCCTGGCCTGGAATCATATGTGCTGTCAGCAGGGGTGATGCAAAGGCATGCCCCAGGACAGAGAATGCCGCATTCCATGTAGGTGGGACCGCAGGTGCCACCACGCACGACTCGAGGGTTGCATTTTAGGGAGCAACAAAGCTCGCTACGTGACCCAGGCTGGTCTTGAACTCCTGGGCTCCAGAGTTCCCCCACCTTGGCCTCCCAAAGCCACATCTCTATTGTCTGCCTTTCCATCATCTTTTGGAAACTCTACGCCCAGGCTGGCTTCCTTCCCCAATGATCTCTGTCTGTTCACAATGATCCCAAATCCATCCACAAATGGATGCTCTTCTTTTCTTTCTTTTTTTTGAGTTGGAGTCTTACTCCGTCACCCAGGCAAGAGGGTGGTGGCTAGCTCCCAGCCACCACAGCCTCGGCCTGCCAGGCTCCAGCGAGCCTTCCACCTCCAGCCTTCCTAGGAGATGGAACAACAGGTGCACGCCTTCATGTTCAGCTCATTTGGGATGGAGGGTAGAGATGAAGTCTCCCTGAGTTGTCCCGGCACATCTTCAACCCATGGGCCCAGAATGGCCTCTGACCTCAACCTCCCAATACACTGGGATGATGGGGCTGAGACCCTGAGCCCAGACATCCTATTTCATTGAAAAAGAAACAGAAGCTGGGAGTGGCAGACCATACCTGGAATCCCAGCGCCATGGAAGACAAAGGCATGAGGATGGCTGGAGCCTAGTAGCTCAAGGAGGCCAACCCAGGACACATAGGGAGACCCCATATTCCCACACATACAAACAGGGGTTCTGGGTTCATGGTGCCCGTCATCTTGGCCTCTCCATAGGTTGAGGCAGGAGGATTGCTGGAGCCCAGAATGTCAAG
>NW_007073882.1:0-618 GCF_000164805.1 Carlito syrichta
CTGAGTAGAATGTGTATTCTGTGGTCTTTGAATGGAGTGTTCTGTAGGTATCAATTAAGTCCATTTGGTCCAAAGTCACATTGAGGTTCCGGATCTCCTTGTTGATTTTTTTGTCCTGATGATCTGTCTAGGGTTGTGAGTGGGGTTAAAGTCCCCAGTTATGATAGTATTAGAGTCAATATCTTTCTTTAGTTTTCCAAGAAGTTGCTTTATGAAAGTTGGCGCACCTATGTTGGGTGCATATATGTTTAAGATAGATATTTCTTGTTGATGGATTGAACCTTTTATCACTATGTAGTGGCCTTCTGTATCTTTTTTGATTTTTAATAGCTTGAAGGGTATTTTGTCTGAAATTAAGATCGCTACTCCTCCTTTCTTTTGTATTCCGTACACCTGAAAGTTTGTTTCCCATCCTCTTACTTTGAGTCTGTGGGTGTCCTTTCTTGTGAGGTGAGTCTTTTGAAGGCAATAGATTGTTGCCTGATGATATTTTATCCATTTTGCCATTCTATGTCTTTTCAGTGGTGCATTTAGTCCCTTCACATTTAGGCTAATAATTGAATGCAAGAGTTGAACCCTGTCATAAGGTTCTTACAGAGTTGTTTCCTGTTTATTTGT
>NW_007073883.1:0-752 GCF_000164805.1 Carlito syrichta
CAGCCAGGCATGGTAGCCCATGCCTGTAATTCTGTCTACTCGGAAGGCTGAGGCGGAAGGATCACTGGAGCACAGCAGGCGAGGCTACAGTAGCCAGGAGTGGCCACTGCACTCCAGTCTGGGCGACAGAGTGAGACTCCAACTCAAAAAAAATTTTTAACAATAAAAAATAAAAAAATAAAAGCTCATACCTCAAATCTTCTTTTGAGGGGCTAGCAAATGAAGGTATGTGTCTTTCTCTGAATATCACACTCCAAATATCGCTTATTATTGGGCAGATCTTTTACAACAGGAAATTTTCAGAACTCAAAGTCATACGTTTAGACATAGCACAACAAAGTAGAAATGTGCCAAATTACCCAGAAACTATTTGGATAGCTGGCAAACAAAGCTGCCTGCTGGTTTGTGGACAGTATAGGTAATTTGCCACCCAACTCTCCTCCATTTGCTTCAATAAGTTGTAGAGTACTTAGACCCCTCCTATCTGTTATCCATCTGTCTACATTTCTCTGCTCTGTCAGTGTCTGACAGTAGGAAGAGTCCATCTTGTCTGTCATCCTCTTGCAGCTGATGAGGAAGATATCAAAGAAATAGGCTGACTTGGGAGAGGGAGGGCTTTAAAATGAGTATGTAAAATAAGACATCTAGTCAGCTAGGAGAAAAAGGTAATTAAATCCAAAATAAAAACAGAAAGGCATATTACAAGGACACCAAATCAAGTACTCCATCCTCTCATCAGATGACCCAATAGG
>NW_007073884.1:0-763 GCF_000164805.1 Carlito syrichta
CCTGCTGGGCATCGGCGATCCTTCTGCCTCAGCCTTCCAAATAGCTGGAACTACAGGCGTGCGCTACAACGACCGACTGATTTTTGATTTATTGTAGAGATGAGGTCTTGCCAAGTTGCCCAGGCGGGTCTAGAACCCGCAGGCTCAGGCAATCCAGTCACCTCGGCCTCCCAAAGTGCTGGGATTACAGGCTGAGCCACCGAGCCCGGCTTCAATTACTTTTTAATTAAAAAAATTTTTCACTGTTTTCTTGTTAGTTCACCTATTTTAAAAATATTTTTTCTTTTTGTGTAAATGTGTTTGTGAGGGTTTGATCTGCGACTCCCCCGAAATTTTTATTTTCTTTTCCTTTTCTTTTTCTGTTACTTCCTTCTTTTATTTGTCGTTTTTTGAATATGTGTATGTGAATGATGGAGTTTTTATCTTTTGGTTTTGTTGTGATTGTTGGTTTTTGCTCTTTTGTTCTTCTTGGGATTTTTTCATATTCACTTTTTATAGTTTAAGGGATATGTCAATAGATGTGTGAGGGTTCGACCTGAGCCACCCCCCCCCCTTGTTTTTCCTTCGGTCTTTCTGTTCTTTGTCCCTATTCACATTGTGCTAGGCATGTATGTGTGGGCTGAGATTACTTGGGGGTCTTTTTGTTGCTGATCGTTTTGTTTAGCCTTGTTGTTATTCCAGTTTTGTTTTCAGTATGTGTGTGTGTATCTGTTATTGCTTCCATTCGTTTCCTCTTTGCATCATCCTATAGAGTCTCAGGGAA
>NW_007073885.1:0-813 GCF_000164805.1 Carlito syrichta
GAGGTCAGCATGGCCAACACAAGGGTGAATGTGCCACGGGAACTTCTCCCACCTTGCACCATCCTCTCCTCCTTCCCCAAACACTCACTCGCTGAACTCAAAGACTCTCATGAAGCATCTGTGTGATGTGCCTGAGCACCGATGGGCCAAAAAAAATGGATACCCTGACTCTCTTTATTGCTATGATGAAATTTTTCTCCTGATGCTGTTGTCTCCAAACTTTGCCCAAGATAAAAAATGAAACAAAGAGAAGTGGAAGCATCTATGTGTTTTCCTACTCATGACAGGAGAGCTGTTAAAAAAACTGGAGCAACCTTCAGGGTCCACTGTAGAGGCTGGACTGGGTGGGGGCAGGGACACTGCTCTGAGGGCCAGGTCACCTGGGTGGCCACCAGGGATGAAGTCAGAGCCTTTTGCTTTTGAAAGAGGCATTTTCCACCCCTACTTGCTCCTAGAATGTTCCTGGCCACATTGTTTCACGGCTGGAATTTCTTTTGCTGAATTTTTGTTTTTCAGATCTGACGCTGAACTTGCCTTTGCTTGTTTTCTTTTCTCCCTCTCAGGATCCCAAGTCCCAAGGTAAGAGAAGTACCTAGGGAGTGAATGCCAGTAAACAGGTCAGCACTGACAGAGTCTCTATGATAAAATGCATAAAGTAGGATTAATGGTGAATTTCATTTGCCAGGAGTGGCAACAGTATAATCATAGAAGTTCTTCCTCCATCACTGCACCTGCTTGTACAGCTCAAATTAAACCTGAAACCCCAAAACTCCACTTCGCAATGACTTTTCAGTGTTGGAGCCTGTGAATTAA
>NW_007073886.1:0-750 GCF_000164805.1 Carlito syrichta
CTCTGTGATCCGCACCGGAATGCAGTGGCCTCTCCCGGCCACCGCAACCTCGACCTGCTGGGCTCCATTGATCCTTCCGCTTCAGCCTTCCGAGGAGCTGGCATTACAGGCATGTGCGACCACGCCAGGCTGATTTTTTGATTTATTGTAGAGATGAGGACTCCCCAAGTTGCCCAGGTTTGTCTCGAACCCGCGGGCTTAAGTTGTCCTCTCCCCGCAGCCTCCTCAATCGCAGGATTACAGGCTGAGTCAGGGAACCTGGCTATTTTCTGTTATGGTTTGGAGATGGAGTCTCATTCTGTCGCCCACACTGGAGTGCAGTGGCCGCTCCCGGACACCGCAGCCTCGACCCGCTGGGCTCCGCCGATCCTTCAACTTCAGCCTTCTAAGTAGCTCTAAATACCGGAGCGTGCTACCACGCCCGGCTAATTTTTGGATGTATTGTAGAGATGATTCTTGCCCGTTTCTCTTTTCTAATGTCATATTGGTGTGCGATCTGGAAACTCCAATTTCGTATCACATTGGAGATTTGTTATCAGAAGCTACATCCTTCCTTAACTGCCTCCTGCTTCCCGTTCCGGTCATGGCCCTCCCGCGGAACTTGCTCCATGACACCTGGGTGACTGACTGTCAGTCTGGTATGGCTCCAGGTCCCTCCTTTCCTGGGCACTGCTCTCAAGAGCAGCCTTCACTGGATCAGGCTTAGCTCCTAGACCTCACACCCTCTTCTGTGTAATGGGTGGAAAGAGC
>NW_007073887.1:0-761 GCF_000164805.1 Carlito syrichta
CATATAGATCAATGGAATAGAATTGAGATTCCAGAAGCAAAACCTCAAATTCTCAACCAACTCATCTTCGACAAAGCCCCCACAACCTACCACTGGGGAGAGGAGAACCTATTCAGTAAATGGTGCTGGGAAAACTGGCTGACCACATGCAGAAGATCGAAACAGGACCCCTATCTATCCCCATGCACAAAGGTTAACTCCAAATGGATCAGAGACCTAAATGTAAAACCTCAAACCATAAGAACCCTAGAAAAGGAAGGAAATACCCTCATGGAAATTGGAACTGGCATCCAATTCCTGAACAAAACCCGAAACCCACAGGTCATAAGAGAGAAGATAGACAAGTGGGACCTTATTAAACTGACAAGCTTCTGCAAAGTCAAAGAAACCATCAAGAGAGCAGGGAGACAGCCTACAGACTGGGAAAAAGTATTTGCCAATACCAGTTCTGACAAAGGCTTAACATCCTGGATCTACAAGGAACTCAAACGTGCTGAAAAGAAAGAAACAAACAACCTCATTATAAAATGGGCAAAAGGTATGAACAGACACTTCACAAAAGAAGACATCCGAGCAGCCAACACACACATGAAGAAATACTCAACCTCACTAATCATCAGGGAGATGCAAATCAAAACCACACTGAGATACCACCTAACTCCAGTCAGAAGGGCAATTATCAACAACTCAAAAAATAACAGCTGCTGGAGAGGGTGTGGTGAAAAGGGAACACTTCTACACTGTTGGTGGGAGTGTAAACT
>NW_007073888.1:0-769 GCF_000164805.1 Carlito syrichta
CGGCTCCAGCGATCCTTCCGCCTCAGCCTTCCAAGCAGCTGGAACTACAGGCACGTGCTACCATGCCCGGATAATTTTTGATTTATTGTAGAGATGAGGTCTTGCCAAGTTGCCCAGGTAGGTCTCGAACCCGTGGGCTCAGGCAATCCACTCACCTTAGCCTCCCAAAGGCACAAGATTACAGGTTGAGCCACCGGGCCTGTCTGGAATTGTTTTTTTAACAGATTCTGAACACTCATATAAAACTCTGGTTGACTGATTTATGTTGCCTTATGGTATTTTTTATGTTACCTTATGGTACTTTTTTTTTTTTTTTTGAGTCGAAGTTTCACTCTATTCCCCAGGCTGGAGTGCAGTTGTGGAGTTCCAACCTCCGCTGAGCAGGGCCTGAGGTGGGGGGAGGAAATGAGAAATAAAGAGACAGAGAAACAGTGGGATTGGGAGGACTCTTTCCCAGGTAGAAAGGAGCGAGGGAGAGACAATTTATTTTCACTGCATGCCTCTTATATAGGGCAAAAATCACACAAGGGAGGGGAAAACCCCACAAGCTATATGTTAATGTCTAAACTATGCTTATCTTAAAGTCTATGCTAACTTAAAGAAAGGCAATCCCTTAAAACAGACAGCCTCTGGGCTAGGCATGGCGCCACTCTGCTATCCAGGTATTAGCAACCAAATGTCAAGGGAGACAAAGAAATTATAAGCCTAGTTTCCTTGAACACAGCCAAGAAGCTTAAAGACCTTGACAGCTTATGCTCTGGTTTCCTTC
>NW_007073889.1:0-875 GCF_000164805.1 Carlito syrichta
CCAAAATCCTAGCAAACCGGATTCAGCAATACATCTCAAAAATCATCCACCATGACCAAGTAGGCTTCATTCCTGGCATGCAAGGCTGGTTCAACATTCGTAAAACCATAAATGTAATTAAATACATCAACAAATATCAAAACAAAAACCACATGATCATATCATTAGACGCAGAAAAAGCTTTTGATAAAATCCAGCACCCCTTCTTGATAAAACCCTTGAACATCTAGGCATACGGGGGACATACCTCAAAATAGTAAAAGCCATCTACGAGAAACCCACAGCCAGCATACTCCTAAATGGACAAAAATTGGAACCAATTCCCCTGAAAACTAGAACTAGACAAGGATGCCCACTCTCTCCCCTCCTATTCAACATAGTATTGGAAGTCCTGGCTAGAGCAATCAGAGAAGAGGAGAAATCAGAGGTATTCAAATAGGAAAAGAGGAAGTCAAGTTATCTCTCTTTGCAGATGATATGATGGTGTACCTTGAAAACCCAAGATAATCTGTCAAAGACCTCCTTACATTGATAAAGGCCTTTGACAAAGTCTCAGGGTACAAAATAAATGTACAAAAGACAATCGCATTTCTCTACACCAATAATAAACAAACAGAAACCCAAATAAAAAACACAATTCCATTCACAATAGCCACAAAAAAAATGAAATACCTTGGCATCTTCCTAACCAGAGACGTGAAAGACCTTTACAATGAAAATTACAAAACACTGCTCAAAGAAATCAAAGCTGACACGAACAAGTGGAAAAATATCCCATGCTCATGGATCGGAAGAATCAACATTGTGAAGATGTCCATCTTACCTAACGCAATCTACAAATTCAATGCAATACCCATTAAATTACCAACAACATT
>NW_007073890.1:0-539 GCF_000164805.1 Carlito syrichta
GAAGCTGTAGTATGCACACAGTATTTTAAAATGATTAAGCCTTACTTAATATTTTTGTCTGCAAGGCACAAGTCAATTCTAAGAAATTTTAGGACATATTGGCCTAAAGAACCCAATACATGGATTATATTGTGCCTCTGATGACTAAGTGTAAGAAAATTTGGACTCAGTCAATATCAAATTTATTTTTAACCTGATTAAGAGTTTCCTGCTGTGTGCAGGAAAGGATGATGTGCGTGGACGATTTGCTAACTTAGAAGATTTTATGCATAATTAAATATATGGGGTGAATAGTGAACAGTGATTTTATTCTTTAGAAGGTATTCTGATTTTAAATTTTAAAAATGTGTTCAGTTAAAGTAAGCCTGGAATTTTAGACAGAAGCATGTCAGATAATAGCTGATGATATTTTATAACATCCCTTTTTTTTAGGAATATGACCTACTATTTTAGGATTAAAAACTTAACTTTTAGAGATTATATATAGGAAACTGACATGTCAGAATGAAAAATGAGTTAGTGAATAAATAATTGGGGGG
>NW_007073891.1:0-860 GCF_000164805.1 Carlito syrichta
GATAACCCTGTTAAAGGCACATATGTGAAGAGGATGAAAGTCTGTGATCCACAATTGAAAACACACAACCCCTCTGTTTCTTGCTATATCATAGACACATCACTTACTTTGTCTTCCACATTGCCTCTGAGCTTATGGTCACCAATCTCTGAAGGGCACTTGGCCTCCAGCTATTCAGGATAATGTGGGGAAGTTTGGCTGCCCTTTCCACTGCATTGGATTGGTTTCAAGTCAACAGAGAGAATTCGAGGCAAAGGCACAGGGTGTGTTGGAGAAAGAATAGGTAAATAAGCAAGTTTGGTGACACTGGTCAGCATACATCCTCATGGCCCAGACCCAAGTCACAGCCACCACAGCTTCTGGAGCCCTGGAAACGTACCCTGATCAACTGACACTATATTTAAAATTGGATTTCATCATACGTACACTTAAGTTTAATAGTCACACATGGTGAGTAGCTGTAACATTGGATGACATATTTTCAGAACATTGAATAAGCAGTTGAAGCAAATGCAAAAAAGAAAAAAAACATTTTCTGAACACTTTAATATCTAAACCTGAATTGTGCCCCACATCTTTAAAATAAAAAAAATTAGAAAACAAAAATGGCATTTTCTCTGTAGTTAAAGAAACATTAGCCGGGCTTGGTGGCTCAGCCTGTAATCCCATACCTTTGGGAGGCTGAGGTGAGTGGATTGCCTGAGACCGCGGGTTTGAGACCCGCCTGGGCAGGGGAGACCTCATCTCTACAATAAATCAAAAAATCAGCCTGGTGTGGTAGCGCATGCCTGTAATTCCGGCTACTGGGAAGGCTGAGGCGGAAGGATCGCCAGAGCCCAGCAGGTCGAGGCTGCGGTGGC
>NW_007073892.1:0-781 GCF_000164805.1 Carlito syrichta
GCGGGGGGGGGAGAGAGAGAGAGAGATCATACTTTCTATGCCTTTTTGTTCTGTTTGGACCCTCAAAAGATTGGATGATGTGTGCCCATATTGGTAAGGAAGGATTTTCTTTACTCAGTCTACTTATTTGAATGTGAATCTCTTCTGAAAACTCCCTCACAGACACATTCAGAAATAATGTTTATCAGCTATCTGGGCATTCCTGTCATATAAAAGTACCCATTCTACTATCAAAGTCTATGTCTCTCTAAAATATGCATAGTAAACTCAATGTTGGCACAAAATTAATTTTTCCCACAGAGTTCTTCTAAGTGTTCTGGTTCTTCATTCTTCATTTCTTTGAGAATTTTGGTTGCAAAATTTGGTAAAAATGCCAGTGTCTTTTCAAAGAGTTAAGATTTCAACAGAACTTAGGCTTCTCCACAGGGATTCAGGTCTGGATGCTCAGCTAGTTTGGAATCCCAGACTTTTTTTTCCCTAGGATCACATAGCTCTTTACCCTTCAAAACCACAACAGTGAGGTTTTTATTCCTTTCTCTGAATGGTGCCTTAGCAACAGCCACACACTGAGAATTTGCCTGGTGTGGCTTCCTTAGAGAACAAATCCAAGATTTCCCTCAACACAGTTTGCTATCACAGTTAGACTAAAAGGCTAATGCCATTGCTTTGTGGTTCATGTGCATTTTAGCTCCTCTCATGCACAAAGTGAGAGGCTTAAAAGCTTTGTTGTTGTATAAGAAGTGCTTGTTGTAGTTTATAAATCTCTACCCATGCCTCTAGG
>NW_007073893.1:0-945 GCF_000164805.1 Carlito syrichta
CAGTGTATATAACAGAAAACAGAAACTAACACTAGCCTTGACTCCCAAAGTAGGAGAAACAGACTTGAATCTCACAAGTGAAAAGCTAATTACAAACTGAGAAGAGTCCTCGGAAAGTCTTGAATAAGACCTTATCATCATAAGGAATTTTACTTGAGCAGGGATATGAAAGAAGACAGATTATTATTATTTTTAAAATTTGTCCATGGCTGTGTTAGAGAGACACACTGTCATTTTTTTTCTTTCCCAGAGCACTTTTCATCTTAACTTTTGTGTTAATCAGTCTTGAGCTTCTAAATATATGTTAGATCCCCTGGATTATACATTTTCTTTTTCTTTTTTTTGAATTGGAGTCTCACTCTGTTACCCAGACTGGAGTGCAGTGGCCGCTCCCGGCCCCTGCAGCCTCGACTTGCTGGGCTCTGGCGATCCTGCCACCTCAGCCTTCCGAGTAGCCGGAATTACAGGCATGCACTACCACGCCTGGCTGATTTTTTTATTTATTGTAGAGATAAGATCTCACCAAGTTGCCCAGGCGAGTCTCGGACCCGCGGGCTCAAGCAATCGACTCACCTCAGCCTCCCAAAGACACGGGATTACAGGCTGAGCCACCAAGCCAGGCTTACATTTTCTTTTTCTTTCTTGGCATCCAATCCTGGGCTCCAAGCAACTACGTGCCCTGCATTTACGCAGCAGACATAAATTCCTTAACTTTCTTCCTCAGTGGGAGTTCTCTCAAAAAGGATATTTAGCCCAGTCAAGGAGATGTATCTCTTTACTAATCCAGGGAGCACCTAGAGCATCCACAAAAGTTCATCGAGTTCAAAAAGGTCAAGCTCTCTCTTTGGATATGTTATATTATAGTCATTACTTTCCCGTGGTTTTCTCCTTTAAGTAATATTCTTAGACTCCACTGAGTCCTGACCTCCCACCTATGATTGCTGG
>NW_007073894.1:0-734 GCF_000164805.1 Carlito syrichta
GGGAAGGAGGAATTACAGCACGCACACTCAGTGCCAGAAACTCACAGTGCAGCACACTTCTCACACAGCACTTTCCAAGGGAGACGTTCATTCGAAACAAGCACCACCAAGGCAGTCAGCTCGTTTCCGTCAATGCGTTTGGCAGATCAATTGTGTATCCTCCCGCACAAAAATTTGAAAAGGAGAAACATTTCAGAATGCACCCAGGGAATTCACCAAGTAATGCCTTCTTGCTCCACTGTGGGGTTCCCATCGCCCCCTGGGGGGCAGCGTAGAGCTGCACATGGGCAAAGCGTGTCCTATGAGAGAACTCTTAGGTCACACAGAGGCACTCTGCAGAGCCGAAGTCCAAAGGAGAAGGAAACTGCGAGACTCAGACTCAAGTGTTGCAGCATGCACCAAGTGAGAATAACATAGATAGCCCATAAAGAGCGCTGCACATTTTGAAAAGCTCCTGCCCCGGGAAGATGCACATGCACAACAAGCCTCACAGAGGCCGTCTACGCTTATTCAGCAAGGCCAACGCGAGAGTGACTACATTTCCTAGCCTAGAGAAACGCCAAGGGGTAAAACGTTTTAGGGCTCAAGCAGAAGGCAAGCAGTGCTTTTCTACAAGTGAGTGTGGAGCACTCATTTCACTCAGTCTGACACCATTGACATGCTCATTCCTACATGTGAAGTATCGACATAACATGCTCGGCTATGCTCATTCAAGCCGTACCTTGAGAATCGTG
>NW_007073895.1:0-596 GCF_000164805.1 Carlito syrichta
AAAGCAACTTTTTTTTTTTTTTTGAGTTGGAGTCTCACTCTGTTGCCCAGGTTGGAGTGCAGTGTCACATTCACAGCCACCACAGCCTCGACCTGCTGGGTTCCAGTGATCCTTCCGCCTCAACATTCCAAGTAGTTGGAACCACAGGTATGCACCACCATGCCCAGCTGATTTTTTGTTTTATTGTAGAGACAAGGTCTCACCAAGTTGCCCTGGCTGGTCTCAAACCCATGAGCTCAGGCAATCCTCTCGTCTCTGCTTGCCAAGTGCTGGGATTATAGGTGTGAGCCACTATGCCCAGCACAAAGCAACCTTTTAAGAGAAGTGACCCCAACCAGTTCCTTCCTGCGGAATCCAATATAATTCACGCAGCATTGTTTCTTCATCAAACACACTCGGCTGTCCTAGACACAGTCAATTTAACTAATGAATTTTTTTTATGAAGAAAGGTGGTTTGTTGCCCTGAGATTTCTGTGCTTGTTTTCTACCTAAACAAAGTTACTGCATACTGAGTGATAAAAAAAAATTCACGCAAATTCCTTCTTTTGGAAGTTAAAGATGCTAGTTAACAAACTAAGATGAGCTTCTCAAGCTTG
>NW_007073896.1:0-875 GCF_000164805.1 Carlito syrichta
ATTTAACCACCAGATTTTGCAGCGACGGTCCATCTAGAGTCACTCTACAGAACACAACCTCGAAAAACTTACTAAATAGGCAATGTTTTACCATTAATCTCGCTTTGGACAATAGATGCCAGTCCGCTGTTCATCCACATATGAACAAGACACAGAGAGTGGCCGATTGCAACACTTGCTTCATTATAATAATAAAAACACCAGTCAGACATAGAAGCTCATGACTGTGATCCCAGCCTTTTGGGATGCAGTGGCAGGAGGATATGTTGAGCTTGGAAGTTTGTCGGGAAACTTCATCGTTATGAAAAATACAAAAAACCCTGGAGTATGGTGGTGTGTGTCTTGAGTCCCAGCAACTCAGAAGGCTGAAGTGAGAGGACCGCTTGAGCCCGATTGTTCAAGTCTGCGATGCACTCTAACCCGGGCAATATAGCAAGACTCTGTATCTACAAAACAAAACACAAAAAACCCAAAGTAGGTTAAGCTAATTCATCATTTTTTATACTTGAAATTTATTTATTCTATGTCTGCATATTTAAAGCTTATTCCTGCTGACACACACCTTCTTGATGCTTCACCCCTCTCCTTCCATAATAAAAGGCGCTGGGCAGCCCCCTTCAGGAAGCCAGCTCTCAAATCTTCCTCCCGTGTTTTCTCCTTTGAACAAATTCCCAGTAAAACCTTGTCTGAGGATCTGTTTGGTCTCATGTCAATGTATAATACATGAGAGTCGAAGAATGTGTGGTCACCAACACTTTTCTTTTTGAGTTGGAGTCTCACTCTGTCACCAGACTGGAGTGCAGCGGCCGCTCCCGGCACCGCAGCCTCTAACTGCTGGGCTCTGGCAACCCTTCCGCCTCAGCCTTCCAAGTAGT
>NW_007073897.1:0-1484 GCF_000164805.1 Carlito syrichta
CCAAAATAGAGATCAAAAGATACCTGGAAACAAATGAAAATAAAGAAACATCTTACCAAAATCTCTGGGATGCCTTAAAAGCTGTAATAAGAGGGAAATTTATATCCCTACAAACACACATGAGGAAAATGGAAGGAACAGAAATTGACAACCTAACAAGCCACCTAAAGAAGCTGGAAAAGCAAGACCACAAAAACCCTAATTTCAGCAGAAGAATCCAGATCACCAAAATAAAAGCCCAAATCCAGGACATAGAAGACAAAAAGATAATACAAAAAATCAATGAAACAAAAAGCTGGTTCTTCGAAATGGTAAACAAGATTGATGGTCCCCTAGCTAGACTGACCAAGAAAAAACGAGAAAAAAACCAAATAAGCATAATCAGAAACACAAAAGATGAAGTCACATCTGACCCTGAAGAAATACAAAAGATCATTAGAGACTACTACGTACACTTGTATGGAAACAAACTTGAAAACCAGAAGGAAATGGAAGACTTTCTGACATCACACAACCTACCTAGGTTGGAACAAGAAGAAATTGAGACCCTAAATAAACCAATAGCAATCAAGGAAATCGACCACGTAATAAGAAAACTTCCTACAAAAAAAAGCCCTGGTCCAGATGGCTTTCCAGCAGAATTCTACAAGACATTTAAGGAGGTGCTGATACCAATCCTACTGAAGGTATTCCAGGCGATTGAAAAAGATGGAACTTTCCCCAAATCATTTTACGAAGCCAACATCACATTGATACCCAAGCCAGGTAAAGATCCAACAAAGAAAGAGAACTACAGGCCAATATCTTTGATGAACATAGATGCTAAAATTCTCAACAAGATCCTAGCAAACCGGATTCAGCAATACATCTCAAAAATCATCCATCATGACCAAGTAGGCTTCATTCCTGGCATACAAGCCTGGTTCAATATTCGTAAAACCATAAATGTAATTAAATACATCAACATATGTCAAAACAAAAACCACATGATCATATCACTAGATGCAGAAAAAGCTTTTGATAAAATCCAGCACCCCTTCTTGATAAAAACCCTTGAACATCTAGGCATACGGGGAACATACCTCAAAATAGTAAAAGCCATCTACGAGAAACCCACAGCCAGCATACTCCTAAATGGACAAAAATTGGAACCAATTCCCCTGAAAACTGGAACTAGACAAGGATGCCCACTCTCTCCCCTTCTGTTCAACATAGTATTGGAAGTCCTGGCTAAAGCAATCAGAGAAGAGGAGGCAATCAGAGGTATTCAAATAGGAAAAGAGGAAGTCAAGTTATCTCTCTATGCAGATGATATGATGGTGTACCTTGAAAACCCAAGAGAATCTGTCAAAGGTCTCCTTACATTGATAAAAGCCTTTGGCAAAGTCTCAGATACAAATAAATGTAAAAAAGACATCGCATTTCTCTACACCAATAATAAACAACAGAAACCCAATAAAAACACAGTTCCATTCACAATAGCC
>NW_007073898.1:0-1183 GCF_000164805.1 Carlito syrichta
TCTTACCAAAATCTCTGGGATGCCTTAAAAGCTGTAATAAGAGGGGAATTTATATCCCTACAAACACACATGAGGAAAATGGAAGGAACAGAAATTGACAACCTAACAAGCCACCTAAAGAAGCTGGAAAAGCAAGACCACAAAAACCCTAATTTCAGCAGAAGAATCCAGATCACCAAAATAAAAGCCCAAATCCAGGACATAGAAGACAAAAAGATAATACAAAAAATCAATGAAACAAAAAGCTGGTTCTTCGAAAGGGTAAACAAGATTGATGGTCCCCTAGCTAGACTGACCAAGAAAAAACGAGAAAAAAACCAAATAAGCATAATCAGAAACACAAAAGATGAAGTCACATCTGACCCTGAAGAAATACAAAAGATCATTAGAGACTACTACGTACACTTGTATGGAAACAAACTTGAAAACCAGAAGGAAATGGAAGACTTTCTGACATCACACAACCTACCTAGGTAGGAACAAGAAGAAATTGAGACCCTAAATAGACCAATAACAATTAAGGAAATCGACTATGTAATAAGAAAACTTCCTACAAAAAAAAGCCCTGGTCCAGATAGCTTTCCAGCAGAATTCTACAAGACATTTAAGGAGGAGCTGATACCAATCCTACTGAAGGTATTCCAGGCGATTGAAAAAGATGGAACTCTCCCCAAATCATTTTACGAAGTCAACATCACATTGATATCCAAGCCAGGTAAAGATCCAACAAAGAAAGAGAACTACAGACCAATATCTTTGATGAACATAGATGCTAAAATTCTCAACAAGATCCTAGCAAACTGGATTCAGCAATACATCTCAAAAATCATCCACCATGACCAAGTAGGCTTCATTCCTGGGATGCAAGGCTGGTTCAACATTCGTAAAACCATAAATGTAATTAAATACATCAACAGATGTCAAAACAAAAACCACAAGATCATATCATTAGATGCAGAAAAAGCTTTTGATAAAATCCAGCACCCCTTCTTTATAAAAACCCTTGAACATCTAGGCATATGGGGAACATACTTCAAAATAGTAAAAGTCATCTACGAGAAACCCACAGCCAGCATACTCCTAAATGGACAAAAATTGGAACCAATTCCCCTGAAAACTGGAACTAGACAAGATGCCCACTCTCACCCCTCCTTTTCAACATAGTATTGGAAGTCCTGCTCGA
>NW_007073899.1:0-686 GCF_000164805.1 Carlito syrichta
AGGAAGGATGATAGATAGGCAGATGAATGGATGATGGAGAGATGGATGGATGAATGGATGAGTGGAGATATGAACAGATGGATGGAGGGATGGATGGATGAAGGATGACTGATGGATGGAGAATATCAATAATAGATTTATCAGCAGACAACTCTCAAAATTATGATACCAAGTTAGGAATGGCATGCCCAGCATGGTAACAGACACACATATCCTTTTCAATGCATCGACACAATACCACCCAGTGCTGACTGATGCACATGAAAAGGAAATGAGAGACAAGAGGGGTCCGTGCTGAGTTATGACAGCATCTGCCTCTGAGGAGAGAGAATGCAAATGGGGACACGGTGCACCTTGTTGGGAATGTTTTACTCTTAGTACTAAAAAACAATAACATGTTAACAATCATCAGTTCTGGGTCACTGGATGTGCTGATGCTTATGATACTATTCTTGGCATTTTTCTGTAGTTCTAATTTTTCTAAATTAAAAAATAAAAATGCAGTTTTAATACTTTTTTTTAATCAGAGTCTCACTCCATTGCCCAAGTTGGAGGGCAGCGGCAGGCTCACGGCCACCAAAAACCTCAACCTGCTGACTCAGGCGATCCCTTCTGCCTCAGTCTTCCATGTAGCTGGAACTATGGGCGTGCACCACCACGTCTGGTTAATTTTT
Source organism: Carlito syrichta (assembly GCF_000164805.1). NCBI lineage: Eukaryota > Metazoa > Chordata > Mammalia > Primates > Tarsiidae > Carlito > Carlito syrichta. The sequence continues at coordinate 675 of NW_007073899.1, forward strand.
TTATTTATTGTA
>NW_007073900.1:0-807 GCF_000164805.1 Carlito syrichta
GCAGGCGGCAATGAAGAATAAGAGTCACAGCAAAGAGGTGACACTGCAGCACACATTGGGCACAGACTTAAGCCAGGAGGGTGCCCGTGCACCCCAGGCCCAAGAAAGGCCACTGCGAACAGCAATCCACAGTCTAATTGCTTTCCCCTCACAGGAGAAGGTATAAAGAAAGAGCAATTCAGAATTCCCCCGGGTCACACATAATGCCTTCCCACAAGTGACTGTGAATGTCTCAGATCCCTCATTGTGGCACAGGGGAGATGAGCATTCCCGAATGGGAGAGGTTGACAAGCCGCACGCCAAAGCAGTCACCCTGTAGAGCGTAAGATACACGAAAGGGAACAAGTGGGAAGGAGGAATTACAGCACGCACACTCAGTGCCAGAAACTCACAGTGCAGCACACTTCTCACACAGCACTTTCCAAGGGAGACGGACATTCGAAACAAGCACCACCAAGGCAGTCAGCTCGTTTCCGTCAATGCGTTTGGCAGATCAATTGTGTATCCTCCCGCACAAAAATTTGTAAAGGAGAAACATTTCAGAATGCACCCAGGGAATTCACCAAGTAATGCCTTCTTGCTCCACTGTGGGGTTCCCATCGCCCCCTGGGGGGCAGCGTAGAGCTGCACATGGGGCAAAGCGTGTCCTATGAGAGAACTCTTAGGTCACACAGAGGCACTCTGCAGAGCCGAAGTCCAAAGGAGAAGGAAACTGCGAGACTCAGACTCATGTGTTTGCAGCATGCACAAAGTGAGAATAACATAGATAGCCCCTAAAGAGCGCTGCACATTTTGGAAAAGCTCCTT
>NW_007073901.1:0-681 GCF_000164805.1 Carlito syrichta
CCGGCGCGGGGCTCCTGTTGCCTGCTCGGAGGCAGGCAGCCATCTTGTTCCTGTCCGGCCCCACCCCCTCTGGGGCGAGCAGATGAGATAGCACCACCTGCTGGCGATTCAAGGTAACAACACCGAAACGGGAGAGACAAGCTTCATAAAGACATAGACTAAACTTCTGAACCGAGGTTATTCTGAACTGTCCTTCACAGCAGATCAGGGGAACTGACCCTAACTGCAAACTAATTTACCAGCTTGAAAAAAAAAAACGAGAAATCAGACCTGAAAGGACATTGGACTTAAACGAAATGTCTCAGAGTGTGCTTCATTGATTCTATTAGTTTAATGACTTAATTCTATTCCTACTGTATTGTTCCCTTTTTTCTCTTTTCCCTTTCCTTTTCTTCTCTTTTATTCTGTCTGTGAACCAGGTCTTTGTATAGAGGAACAGCACACTAATAAGATGGTTGGATAGCTGGTATGCTAGCATCACTATATGTTTTATTTTTGTTTGTATGAGAGTTGGTTCGACTGTAGCGGTGGTCTATTGTTTTTATCTGTTTCAGTATAGGCCTCTCTCTCTATTTATTGGCACACTCGTTTGTTTCCCCCTTTACTCCTCTATCTCTCCACTCCCCTTTTCAACCCACTATCTGCTCCATTCTTTCCCCTCTGCTAACCACATTTTATTTC
>NW_007073902.1:0-1413 GCF_000164805.1 Carlito syrichta
GCCTTTGCTTGTTTTCTTTTCTCCCTCTCAGGATCCCAAGTCCCAAGGTAAGAGAAGTACCTAGGGAGTGAATGCCAGTAAACAGGTAAGCACTGACAGTCTCTAAGATCAAACACATAAAGCTGGATTATTGGTGAATTTCATTTGCCAGGAGTGGCAACAGTATAATCACAGAAGTTCTTCCTCCATCATTGCACCTGCTTGTACAGCTCAAATTAAAACCTGAAACCCCCAAAATACCACTTCACAATGGTTTTCAGTGTTGGAGCCTGTGAATTAAAGGCCTTCCATTGTTTGCAAAGTGTTATTTCCTTGACTTTACCAGTTTCAAAGAAAGAGAATCTTCACTAACTTCTCTACTGATCCTTGTTGATCAGATCAACTTTGTTTTGGATTCCTATGAATCAAAGACAAACAGACTCATTTAATCACTCTCATGTGTAACTTTGTTTCAGTTCAGGATTCTCACTGTGCTTCTATTTCCTTGTTATAAAGACTATTAGGCAGTTGGGGGAAATACAGAAATTACCCTAAATTCTATTCACTAAATATCAAAATTTTCAGACAAATTTTCTCAATTGTAAAATACTTTGGGACACCAAGTAATTATATGCAATTAAAACCCCGTTGTTGGTTTACTTTCCCTTGTTAATTTATAATATAATTACCTGTACTAAGGAGAACTAACAGATTAGCAAGTACTGGAAATAAAAAATATCTCTCAACATCACAAAAATAAAGACAAACATTTATTCTACTAGTGGAGTATTTCAGATTTCAGATAAAACTATTTAATACTTTCCACTTTTTTAATAAGCTATAAAGAATCTCAAGAGTATTTCCTTGGAGACAATGTTCTCGGTTCTTTGTAAATATATGGAAGAGGCTTTCTCCTGTGCCTGCCTCCTCCCTGGGCCATGACTCAGACACCGGGGACTGGGATTAGGGAGTTTCACTCTGGGGCATACTGCTCCTCTTCCTCCCTGGTCCCCCATCTTCCAGTGGGCGGGCAGTTACTGAATCTGCATTTAAACCTCAGATCAGAAACAAACCTACACTCTTCTCCATGTCATGCAATGAGCCCAGAGGCAGACATCGTAGATGTTTTCCTGGGCTCAGCCCACAGCAAACTTCTCTGCCCTTCCTGCCTCACATGAACCCATATGGGGGTTTCTTCCTATAGCAGATGCTTGTACCTGGGCCTGAAAAACCTCCTGCTGGGCAGAGTCCTCCACCCCTGACTCAAAGCTAGAGTTCTGTCTAAGTGACATTAATGTATGGGAGATAAGTGGCTTAGTTATCTCCTGAGCATTAAGTTGCAGCCAACCAAACGAGCAAAGGACACTTCTTTGGGAACACCCTAAGAACTTAGTTCCCACTGACTGGAATGCAAAGGGTGACTAGCGGCCCTGA
>NW_007073903.1:0-617 GCF_000164805.1 Carlito syrichta
CTCTGACATTATCCTGTCTAGAGCTTGGAAGTGCACAAGGGACATAGGAGCAATGTACACTGATACACAGCTGCTGCACCAGTAAAAATGAGGCTTCACAAACTGGCACCTGCTACATAATATGCACTTGGTTGATGGCCATGCATCTTCAGTCAGAACTTATATATAAACATATGCACTTTTTGTTTTCGAGTGCATATAATTTAGAACTACAAATCCTTATGATTAAATGAAACACAAGGAAAATAATACCACAGAGGAATAGATCATCCTGAACAATATTGTGGTCCCAGCCAGTACATCACATGTGGTTTCTTTGCCTTCCCTATGATCTTTGGATATAGTTATGGCATTGGTAGGATTGGAGGTGAAGAACTGAAGATTACTGGTGCTGGTTAGAGGAACCTTATTTTTTATTATGACAGCTTGCTATTTTTGTAACATGGTGATTGAGTTGGACACAATCAAGTACAGTAGTAATTCATCCTCCTTCTTCCTGGATGAGAGAACATATGATTAATATTGATGTCAGCATCTATGAACAGTATCAAAGTGAGCACCATTTGGCACTGCTGATGGAAATGATGCTGTGTTTTGGATCGTGGTCCCAAGTTTGA
>NW_007073904.1:0-738 GCF_000164805.1 Carlito syrichta
CTGGGTCAATGATGAAATCAAAACAGAGATCAAGAGATACCTGGAAACAAATGAAAATGAAGAAACATCTTACCAAAATCTCTGGGATGCCTTAAAAGCTGTAATAAGAGGGGAATTTATATCCCTACAAACACACATGAGGAAAATGGAAGGAACAGAAATTCACAACATAACAAGCCACCTAAAGAAGCTGGAAAAGCAAGACCACAAAAACCCTAATTTCAGCAGAAGAATCCAGATCACCAAAATAAAAGCCCAAATCCAGGACATAGAAGACAAAAAGATAATAGAAAAAATCAATGAAACAAAAAGCTGGTTCTTCGAAAGAATAAATAAGATCGATGGTCCCCTAGCTAGACTGACCAAGAAAAAACGAGAAAAAAACCAAATAAGCACAATCAGAAACACAAAAGATGAAGTCACATCTGACCCTGAAGTAATACAAAAGATCATTAGAGACTACTACGTACACTTGTATGGAAACAAACTTGAAAACCTTAAGGAAATGGAGGACTTTCTGACATCACACAACCTACCTAAGTTGAAACAAGAAGAAATTGAGACCCTAAATAAACCAATAACAATCAAGGACAACGACTACGTAATAAGAAAACTTCCTACAAAAAAAAGTCCAGGAACGGATGGCTTTCCAGCAGAATTATACAGACATTTAACGAGGAGCTGATACCAATTCTACCGAAGTATTCCAGCGATTGAAAAGATGGAACTCTCCCAAAT
>NW_007073905.1:0-811 GCF_000164805.1 Carlito syrichta
AAATGGCACAGACTGTTTTGGGTTTAACCACCATATTTTAGAGATGAGATAATTTAAAGATGAAGCAGAAAACCATAAACTTATTTAAGGTCACATGACAAGTTTAGGACAAACCTGGGACCAGAATTGGATCATCTAACTCCTAAGGCAGCGCATTTCACACGATCTGCAGGCTCCCCTCAATTCTACGCTGCAATTACAGACAATGTCTTGGCACACTGACTCCCAGAGCTGTAACAACCTGAATTTCCTTCTTCTATTGTCCACTTGCAAATGGAAAAGTGAAAGTTGTGAATGTGGCCTCAAAAAAATCCAATAAGTGATCAACAATGCATTGAACCTGGAATGATCTTAACTGCCTATTGAAGACATAAGATGAACCAAGTCTTGAGCTAAATTATTTTTTTGAGTCAAAGTCTCACTCTGTCACCCAGGCTAGAGTGCAGTAGCATACTCACTGCAGCCTTGACCTGCTGGGCTCAGGCAATCCTTCTTTCTCCGCCTACCAAGTAGCTGGAACGACAGGCGTGTGCCACCATGCCCGGCTAATTTTTTAATTTATTATAGAGATGAGATCTCACCAAGTTGCCCAGGCTGGTCTCAAACCTGTGGGCTCAGGCAATTCTCTCATCTCAGCCTCCCAAAGTGCTGGGATTATAGGCTTGAGCCACTACTCTCTGTCTAGGGATTATTTCATTTACTGATGACAAGGACTCTATGATGTAGTTAATATTATTACCACTCTTTGACAGATTTTAAAAACCTGAGATTTAGAGAGTTATATCAGTTGTCTAAAGTCACAAAAGTATGA
>NW_007073906.1:0-735 GCF_000164805.1 Carlito syrichta
CGCTGGTCTCGAACTCCTGGGCTTAGGCAAGTCTCCCGCCTCAGCCTCCCAAAGTGTTGGGATGACAGGCGTGAACCACCACACCCAGTGGAATTGCAGCCTTTGTTTTTATTAGGGTAAATGCAAACAAGATACAATGAAGTATTTTAAAGTTATAGTTTAGTGCTATTTAGTGCATTCACAATGTTTGGCAACCACTGGCTCTCTCTAGTTTCAAGATGTCTTTATCATCCCAGAAGAACACTCTGTGCCCATAAGCAAACACACCCACTCCCCTACCCATGCCCTGGCAACCACCAACCTGCCTTCTATTTCTTTATTATTTTTTTTTTTTTGAGTTGGAGTCTCGCTCTGTCGCCCAGACTGGAGTGCAGTGGCCGCTCCCGGCCCCCGCAGCCTCGACCTGCTGGGCTCTGGTGATCCTTCCGCTTCAGCCTTCCTTCCAAGGAGCTGGAACTACAAGTACACGCTACCACGCCCGGCTTATTTTTTGATTTATTGTAGAGATGAGGTCTCGCCAAGTTGCCCAGGCGGGTCTCAAACCCGCGGACTCAGGCAATTCACTCTTCTCAGCCTCCCAAAGGCGTGGGATTACAGGCTGAGCCACCGAGCCCGGCTTACTTTTGTTTTTTTTGAGTTGGAGTCTCACTCTGTCACCCAGATTGGTAGTGAAGTGGCCCGCTTCCGGCCACCGCAGCCTCGACCCGCTGGGCTCCCGGCGATCCTTCTGCCTCA
>NW_007073907.1:0-966 GCF_000164805.1 Carlito syrichta
GAACTCTTAAAAAAATGCTCAAATAACCCATAAGGCAGAAAAAACAGAAATGAAAATCCAAAAGAATGTAAGCCCTTACATATCAATAACTGTACTAAATGTAAATGGTCAAAATATAGAGTTAAAAAGACAGAGGCTGGGCTAAACAGCTCAGTCTGTAATCCCAGCACTTTGGGAGGCCAAAGCAAGAGGATTGCCTGACCCCCAGGGTTCAAGTCAGCCTAGGCAACTTGGTGAGACCTTGTCTCTACAATACATTAAAAAAATTAACTGGGCATGGTAGCCTGAATCTGTAGTTCTGGCTACTTGGAATGCTGAGGCAGAAGGATCACCTGAGCCCAGCAGGTTGACACTGGGGTGTCCATGAGTATGCCACTGCACTCCAGACTGGGCAATGGAGTGAGACTCCAACTCAAAAACAAAATAAAATAAAATAAAAAGACAGAGACGCAGTATATTTAAAAGACACAATTATATAAGATCTACAAATATTCACAAATATTCAAACATGACAGATGGGATGAAAGAAAGACAGAATGAGACACTTATTAAAGCATAAATCAAAGAGAAGCAGAAATATCTATATTATTAGATTAAGTAATCTTCAAGGTAAAGAAAATCACCCGAAAGAAAAATTATATAATGATAAACGTAATCTGCCAAGAAGACATAGAAATATTTTTTTGGGGGGGGTTGGAGTCTCACTCTGTCACCCAGACTGGAGTGCAGTGGCTGCTCCTGGTCACTGCAGCCTCGAACAGCTGGGCTCCGGCAATCCTTCCGCCTCAGCCTTCCAAGTAGCTGGAATTACAGGCATGCGCTACCACACCAGGCTGATTGACATAGCAATCTTAAATGTGTATGCACCAAATAACAATAGAGGAAAAATATATACAAAAAAACCAGAAAGAACTAAAGAAAGAAGAGAGAAATTCTCATGTATAACTGGGTACTTCAACAAACTTC
>NW_007073908.1:0-1815 GCF_000164805.1 Carlito syrichta
CTCTCTGTGGTCTCCGGGATTTAAAATCTCGGGTCTCACGCCACCAGTCACACTCGTCGTCCCGGCACTTTGGGAAGCCAAAGCGAGTCGACGGCCGGGATCCAGGAGCTCAAGACCAGCCCGGGCAACATAGCGAGATCTCATCCCTAGCAAAAAAAAAACAGAGCGAATTCACGAATACACAAATCAGTCAGGTGGAGTGGCACGCACCCGTCGTCCCAGCCATTCAGGAGGCCGAGGAGGGTGGATCACCCGAGCCCAGGAGGTCAAGGTTGCAGGTCACAGTGAGGTGTGACCGTGTCTCTGCACTCCAGCCCGGATGGCAGTGAGACCCAGACTCAAAGACAGGAAATAATTCCTTGTTTTACATGTCGTGATTTCTGTCTGTCTGTCTGTCTGTCTGTCTTTCTTTTGTTTCCTTTCCTCTTTCCTTCTCTCTCTCATTCTTTTCTTTTTCATCTGGAGTCTCACTCCGTCACCCAGGCCGGAGCGCAGCGACACACCGCTCACGGCCGCCCACCACAGCCTCGACCCGCCGCGCTCGGGCAATCTTTCCACCTCAGCCTTCCCAGTAGCTGGAACTACAGGCACGTGCCACCGCACCCGGCCGCCTTTTTTTTAAAATCGTATACACGAGGTCTGACCGAGTCGCTCAGGCCGTCTACAGACCCCCGGACTCGGGCAATCCTCTCACCTCGACCTCCCAGAGTTCTCGGGCGGGCGACACAGCGAGACTCCGCCCGAAAGACATGAAAAAAAAGCGTCAGGAACGCAAGCACGAGCCACCACACCGAGCTACGGCGACTCCTCTTCCCGTGCGTGTCCTCAGTCAGAAGAAGGAAGGCAAAGGCAGGGGCCCACGTCGACCACGGGTGACGCCGACAGTACCGCCAGCGTTCATCCGATAAGAGATCCCCATCCACGTCCCGAGCCTCCCTCGCTCACCGTCGCATCCAAGGGACAGACAGGGCACCGGCGGCAAAATCATCACCCCGTGCTTTCTTTTTCACGTCGATCTTTTCAGTCTTCCACGTCTCAAAAGGCGCACACGGAAACAACCGGACATCAGAGCCGAAGGGGAAAGCGAACGGCAGCCCACTCCTCCTCCCGCCTCGCGAAAGTCATCCAGGTCTCGACGAGTCCAGACGCGCCTCGGACGGAACGGCGACACAGGAGACAGCGCGGAGATCGTCATCAGCTCGAAAACGAGGCACGCCAAAAATCAGTCAGAAGTCTCCAGAGGAACCAGGCGCACGAGGATCATCATCTCGACATCAACAGCACCGTCACCGGAAGAGACCGTCTCGAACCGGAAACTCTTCCACGAGGCCCCGGCGAGAGGATCCCTCGAGGCCAGAAGTCGGAGACGAGGCTCAGGAACACAGCGAGACCCCCCCCACACCTACACGAAACAGAAAAACAAGAAGAAAGGAAGGAAGATCAGAGCCGGCCGAAAGAGGGAGTCTCTCCGCAGCACCCGTCTTCCCCTCCATCCGCATCTCCGTCCCGTCGCCTACCTCCAAGTCGAGCCTAAAAAGAGAGGGAAAGCCTCACCGAGGGAGTCAACAACCGGTGGAGACCAAAAGCAGGAAGACCCACGTCTCGTGCGCCTTCCCTCTGTGCCCAGCCAACCAAACAAGAGACCTCCACCACAAGACGGAAACCACTTCAAAAAGAAAAAGGAAAAAAGGGAGAAAAGAAGGACGAACAAAAAGAAGGAAGGAAGGAAGGAAGGAAGGAAGGAAGGAAGGAAGGAAGGAAGGAAGGGGAAGGAGAGGAGGAGAAAGGTGATGGTAATGAAAAGACAAGGATGAG
>NW_007073909.1:0-586 GCF_000164805.1 Carlito syrichta
CTTTTTCTCTCTAGATTTGTTTTCAGTGAAGTAGAAGTTTGCAGATTCCTTAAATGAATTTAAATTTCAGTGCATAGGAGATGCAGAAATAGATGATGAGATGTGTATAGGTAAGTAAACACAACGTTGTTTGTCATAGCATTCAACATCCTAGCAAAGCCTTTTTCATGGGATGGGATCTCTCTAAAGTTAGTAAAGATGGAAGCCCAGAGTGGTAGTGAAGAGACAGTGTTATGTGAGGATGGGGTTGCTCTGGTCTCCCAGAGCTCTGGTGTTGCCTTCCTTACCTTCTGACACACAGGAGAAAGCTTGAAGTTGTGTAGTAGAGCTCTCCTCTCCACCTGCCTTTAGTGCTGTTCTTCTGGCTGTATTTGCGATATCCTTCCTGCCAACCCCAATCCTAACAGCTTCGAACTAAAGTAGAACGCAGGTAGCTGAGGAGAGGATTAGATCAGAGGTTGCAAACTGGAAGCTCGTATCCTGAGATCAGAATACAACCCCGTTTTGTTTGGCTCTCATTTTAAAAATTGAATTGCCGTATAAATAAATTTATCTAAGTTTCCAGTTTTCCAGGTTGTTTTGAAGT
>NW_007073910.1:0-832 GCF_000164805.1 Carlito syrichta
ACCAGGGCAGGCACTCATATTTGAGACCCAGTGTTCCAGGGAAAGCAACTATCTATTAAGGATTACATGGGGCCGGGCATGGTGGCCTATGCCTATAATTCCAGCACTTTGGGAGGCAGACGCAAAAGGACTGCCTGAGCTCAAGCGTTCAAAACCAACCTGAGCAACATGGCGAGACCTCATCTCTACAATAAATCAAAAAATTAGCTGGGAATGGTGACTCATGCCTGTAGTTCCAGCTACTTGAAAAGTTGAGGCAGAAGGATTGTCTGAGGCTCTGGTAGTCATGAGCATGCTACTGCATTCCAGCCTGGGTGACAGAGTAAGACTCTGACTCAAAAAAAAAAAAGATTACATGGGAGACACACTACCAAAATTTCTTCCCTTTGTAAGAGTCTGTGACTCTAATGTTGGATTCCAAGGATGATAGGTGATATCAAGAGCCCAGTGGTTGACACTTGTCACTAGATGAGGACAAGGCATGTGTTAAATTGGATTCCACAGCAGTACTGTAGTTGAAAAATTGTCACAACTATAGCAACAATGTAACATTTCAGAGGCATTCACTAAAGTGTTCTGAATTTTTTCTACTAGACTCTTGAAAGAATCTCTACTTGTAATGAATTTTTTTTAAGAAATCACAATTAAACCCTCATTGAATAGCTAATTTGATTTATTTAAAACTTCAAAAGTAACTGAAAACCATAGAGTAAAAGATGAGCAGGCAGCTGCAAAATTTATCTTGCTGAAATTTCTTCATATACATATGAAAATATATGTATGCATATGGCATCTATCAAGTTGAAAAAAAATCTGAAAAAGTCAATATGGT
>NW_007073911.1:0-382 GCF_000164805.1 Carlito syrichta
CTAGGATATTTCCTCCAAACTTAAAAATAAATGGTTGCTTCTTGAATTTCCTACCATAAAGAAAGAAAAGTTTGGGTTTTGGGGCAACATATTCCATATTTAAGAATACTTGCTGGGTTCGGTGGCTTAGCCTGTAATCCCGCGCCTTTGGGCGGCTGAGGTGAGTGGATTGCCTGAGCCCGCGGGTTCGAGACCCACCTGGGCAGCGAGACCTCATCTCTACAATAAATAAAAAAATCAGCCGGGCGTAGTAGCACATGCCTGTAATTCCGGCTACTTGGAAGGCTGAGGCGGAAGGATCGCTGGAGCCCAGCAGGTCAAGGCTGCGGTGGCCTGGCTACTGCACTCCAGTCTGGGCAACAAAGTGAGACTCCAACTAAAA
>NW_007073912.1:0-596 GCF_000164805.1 Carlito syrichta
AAATCCAGCGATTTCAGTAACTGTACTTGTTGTTTACACCTGCATGGTCAATACATTATGCAAACAATACCCTGTTCAACAGAATGCAGAGGGCTTTCACACACACTGCTCTTAAGAAACAAAGCCATAGTTAATTCATATCCAAGGACACAACTAATATGAGCAGTAAATAAAGTCTTGCCATGCAGGTCAGCAGATCAAGAAGGTTGTTGCTATGCTGAAAGTCCTCAAGGACACCAACTAACACCTCCTTATCTGTTCTGCTTCTGCACCTAGGACAAGGCCTAGCATTGGATGGCTAGTTAATGCTTATGGAATGAATGAATGATAAGGCAGGCTATTGAAGAGAACTGAATTATCTACAGAGATCTTTTAAAATTATTCTCATTGCTTTCACTTAATTTTTTTTCTATCTATTTCATTATGATAATTAAAGATGAAGATAAGGAAGTATAAGATGAAACTTTTGAATAATGATCTGGTTCCTGGAAAAAGAATTGAAGGCCAGATATAGAGAATTATTAGTCCAGCACTGTACATCTTTTGGTAAAGAGTTTCCCAATAAAAAAAAATTTTCCCATATTTTCCCATATTTT
>NW_007073913.1:0-1288 GCF_000164805.1 Carlito syrichta
TCTCCTCTCGTGGCCTTCGTGTGTGTGTGTGTGTGTGTGTGTGTGTGTGTGTGTGTCTTTGTCTTCCCTTTTCTGTTTCTCATAAGGACACTTGCCATTGGATTTAGGGTCCATCTGGAGAATCTATTATTCAAGAAAGTCCATGCTGAAAGTCTCAAATGTGTTACATCTGCAAAGATCCTTTCTTCAAATACAGTTACATTCAAAAGTTTCAGGTGTTAGGATGTAGATGTTTGTTATGGGGTCATCATTCAACCCACTCCAGGGTCTAGCACCTGGGGCTTGAAGCTCTTGCTCCAAGTTTTAGCTCCAAACTGTAGGCTTTACACACTACCTGCTGAACACAGGCTAGGGCTTCTTGAGGAGAGGGTAGGGAGGGAACACCCTGCAGCTCCTTAGTTTTTGTGTCTTGACGTGAGACAGTCTGACTGAGGCCTTCTGGGCTCTGGTCCATCCCACACCTGAGCTCCAGGGGCTGGAATTCCCTTCCTCTCTGCAACTTAGTGAAGATGGTACATAATTTTACCACCTACCTCTTAAATCATCATCTCCTCTAAGGTTTTCAAAGATTCTGGTCATTTTATTTAATACTTTTTAATTTTTCTTATATATTTTATTTTATTTTTATTTATTTATTTAAGAAAAATGAGGTCTCACCAAGTTGCCTAAGCTGGTCTTGAACCTGTGGGCTCAGGCAATCTTCTCAACTCTGCCTCTCTGAGTGCTGGGATTATAGGCGTGAGCACAGCGCCCATCCTTATTTATCTCTTTAATTGCCTGCCGTAATCTTACAACATTGAACTGTCTTTCCTCTTTCCTTTCCAAGCTAAAATTCCGCGGGTCTTTATCTTTGCACATCATCCTAGACTCCAGTGTTCAGCCTGGTGTGCACAAGAGACACCATTTGATGTGTCATCTTAGTTCAGTCATGATCCAATGTCATCTGACTCACGATGGATCACATTAAAGTGAGTGAAACTGTCAGATTCTAATGTAGCTTAATTAAAGCTCCCTTCATTAAGGGCATGAGAGGGAAGGGAGCCCTTTAAAAGTGACTTTAATTTCTGTTACCAACTGCAGACTTCTTATGTTTTCCACATTTAATTACATCCTGAGTTTCTAGCACTACTTTCATTCAGGAATCCTGAGGAACAGACGAGTTCTCTGTACCCTCTTGCCACAGCAGGTGCCATGGTCTTGTCTAGAGTAACGCAGGAGACACAGCCCATGGATTGACATGATACTACATGTAAACACCACGTGCGGTGATAGGACTTCATCAATATGG
>NW_007073914.1:0-879 GCF_000164805.1 Carlito syrichta
CTAAAGGATAAACAATTTCAACCAAGAATAACCTACCCAGCCAAGCTAAGCTTCATCAGTGAGGGAGAATTAAAATCTTTCCCAGATATCCAATCCCTAAGAACTTATGCAGCCACAAAACCATCTCTACATGAAACACTCAAGAAAGTACTAAACACAGAAGAAAAGGAAAAAAGAACAACGTTCTTCACAAGAGTACAGGGAAAAGAATAAAATATACACGAACCAACCCCAAAAGCAAAAGAAAGACAAAAAAAAAAAAAAAAAAAGAAAAAGAAAAAAGAAAAAACCAAGTGGAAGAACAATAACTCAATAAGAACTCCATGATAGGGATGAACTCTCACATTTCAATAATTAGTCTGAATGTGAATGGACTAAACGCACCACTGAAAAGACATAGAATGACAAAATGGATAAAATATCACCAGGCAACAATATACTGCCTTCAAGAGACCCATCTCACTAGAAAGGACATACACAGACTCAAAGTAAGAGGATGGGAAACAAATTTTCAGGCGAATGGAACACAAAAGAAAGGAGGAGTCGCGATCCTAATTTCAGACAAAATACCATTTAAGCTATCAAAAATTAAAAAAGATACAGAGGGCCACTACATAATGATAAAAGGTTCACTGCATCAACAAGAAATATCTATCCTAAACATATATGCACCCAACATAGGCGCACCAACATTCATAAAGCAATTTCTAGGAAAACTAAAGAAAGACATTGACTCTAACACCATAATAACTGGGGACTTTAATACACCACTCACAACCTTAGACAGATCATCAGGACAAAAAATCAGCAAGGAGATCCGGAACCTCAATGAGACTCTGGACCAAATGGACTTAATTGATACCTATAGAACACTCCATC
>NW_007073915.1:0-495 GCF_000164805.1 Carlito syrichta
CTTATTGTAAAAGTTACTTATTTAGCCAAAATGATAGTCCAACGATTTTGAAAAGAAAAAACCTCGCTCCTTTGTAACAAAGACAGTGGGGGGAGGACTAATTGAATTTTGTCTCTTTTTTTCCGTCTGTTGTTTAAAGGAGAAAATTTTTGGGGGGAGATTGTTAATTAAGAAGCTCATGTCCTGGTCTTTGAGTAGCATGTAGGCCTACTATTAGTGTAATTGATATTAATGGTAAATTTATGGAACCTTTTTGAAGTCTGAGTGTTTATAGAATTTCTTTTACTTCTTTTCACAAACTTTTACCTACCATGTTCGATAAACTCATACCATTTTTTGACATGCTTAAACCTTCTATTTTTGTTCTATACTTTCTTTAACCAGCCATTTCTATTATAGAACAAAAATGTACCATACAAGATTCTTTCCTATACAATTATTTATCTTTCCTTTATCCTTTTCTTACTAAAAAAATACCTTACACCAACAACTTTT
>NW_007073916.1:0-812 GCF_000164805.1 Carlito syrichta
CTTCTGCCTCAGTCTTCCAAGTAGCCAAAGCTACAGGTGTGAACTACCACACCAGGCTCATTTTTTTATTTATTGTAGCGATGAGATCTTGCCAAGTTGTCCAGGCTGTTCTCACACCAGTGGGCTCAGACAATCCCCTCACCTCGGCCTCCCAAAGTGCTGGGATTACAGGCTTGAGCCACTGCACTTGGTCTAGAGAAGTTTGAACTGAAAAAGTTAGAAGGCTCACATAAGTCAGCAAAGTATTATTAGCAAATTTTATTATAAAAGTTACAGCAGACATAGGACCTTACTGATAAATTGACAAGACATTAAAGGACCTTGTGCAGTGGGTGCAGGTGGTTATCAAAGACAAGGAAAATGACCACTCCTTAAACTGTGAGGATACCAGTTCTTTCTGTTCACAAATGAGATAAGGATTTTATATTCCAACACACACCTTAATTACAACTGTCTTTTTAAGTTTATTAATTCTATAATTAGGAGTTATCAATGGCTGAAGGTTGTTAGTGAGCCAAGCCTGGCATGTACTAAGATCTTTGCATTGACAAATTCATCTATAGTTTTCACCTTCTCATCTTATGTTTAACACGGAGAGTTTCAGCTTATGTCTGATGACAGAAGCTGGCTTAGACTTGTAAATTCCATCTCTGGGGTCCAATTAAGAAAGGGCCTGTGCTAGGTGGAGTCTGAAACAGATCTACATATACATTATTTCTGTTCAAGTTTGCCCTGGATGGCTTCTTGTGCAGTCAGATAAATGACTTCATGGCTAGACAACTGACCTTTGAGCTTTTTTTTCTGTCACTTTA
>NW_007073917.1:0-805 GCF_000164805.1 Carlito syrichta
GAAACCATCAAAAGAGCAGGGAGACTGGCCAAAGAATGGGAAAATCTAATCTCCCACTCTATATTTGAAAAAGGCATAACATCTAGGATCTACAAGAAACTCAAACACTCGAAAAAAACCAGACAAACAGTCCCTTTTAAATGTGGTCAAAATCATGATTGGGCCCTTTTCATAATAAGAGGTATGGGAAAACAGCAGACACATGTAAATGTGCTCATCCTCACTCATCATCAAAGGAATGAAAATGAAAACCACATGAAAATGCCACATATTCCCTGTAAGAATGGCCATCATTAATAAAACAAACAATAACAGATGCTGGTGAGGATTTGGAAAAAAAAATGCTTCTACAATGCATGTGAACTTAAAACCAGAGCAACATTTGTGGAAAACACTGTGGCAGCTTCTAAAGGGACAAGAATTTGACCTACCATGTGACTCACTAATGCCCCTGTAGAGAATTTACCAAGAGGAACTCAAATCACTTTACCAAAAAGGTACCTGCACAAGTATGTTTGTTGCAGATCTAATCACAATTGCAAAAAAAATGGTACCAACCATGCTGTCTAGCAAAGCTGGAATTGATAATATAAATGTGGTATATTCACACAATGGAAATATTATGCAGCCATAAAAAAAGACAGATATAGAGATTTTACAGAACAATTGATGGATATGAGGTAGGTCATTCTCAGTGATTTATCACAGAAACAAGAACAGAGTTCCATATATTCTCCCTCATGAGCTGACTTGATCAATTATAGTAATATAAGAAAGTGATTGGCAGTAGTGGAAAAATTTTTGG
>NW_007073918.1:0-560 GCF_000164805.1 Carlito syrichta
TAGAGATGAGGTCTCGTCAAGTTGCCCAGGTGGGTCTCGAACCCGCAGGCTCAGGCAATCCACTCACCTCAGCCTCCCAAAGTGCAAGATTACAGGCTAAGCCACTGAGCCCAGCTCAGAATGGTTATTATTAAAAACTCAAAAAACAATAAAAGGTGGTATGAATTCAGAGAAAATGGAATGTTTATACACTGTTGGTGAGAGTATAAATTGGCACCTCTATGGAAAGTGATTTGGAGACTTCTCAAAGAGCTAAAATGAATCTACCATTTGATCCAGCAATCCCACTATTAGGTATCTACCCAAAGGAACAGAGGCTGTTATATAAATAAGACACCTACATCTGCATGTTCTTCACAGGACAATTCATGATTGCAAAGTTGTGGAATCACCCTAAATGCCAATCAACTGATCAGTGCATAATGAAAATGGGAGATATATATATATATATATACACACACATGCTATGAAATACTATTCAGTGATCATAAAGAATGAAATAATGTCTTTTGCAGCAACTTGAATGGAAATTGGAGACATCATCCTAAGTGAACTAACTT
>NW_007073919.1:0-503 GCF_000164805.1 Carlito syrichta
TGAGGTGAGTGGATTGCCTGAGCCCGCGGGTTCGAGACCTGCCTGGGCAACTTGGTGAGACCTCATCTCTACAATAAATCAAAAATTAGCCGGGCATGGTAGGACGCACCTGTAGTTCCAGCTACTCGGAAGGCTGAGGCGGAAGGATCGCCGGAGCCTGGCAGGTCGAGGCTGCGGTGGCCGGGAGCAGCCACTGCATTCCAGTCTGGGCGACAGAGTGAGACTCCAACTCAAAAAGAAAAAAAAAAAAGAAAAAAGACAAACTTTTCCAGGGACACATCACATTGTCTCATTTGAGAAAAATACATACTCAGAGACGTTAAATACTTGACTAAAATACCCAGAAAGTCAGCATCTGTTTTGTCAAGGGATCTTAGAAGGCTATTCTGGGAGCCCGGCTCCCACCAATCACAGGTATTTATTCTGAGTTATATTATATATGTATTATTTTTGTCAGTAAAACTGCACACTCTCTTGGTCATAGTCTTCATAGTCTTTACATT
>NW_007073920.1:0-741 GCF_000164805.1 Carlito syrichta
TGCTCCCTTCCTTCTGGATCAGAAGGAAATGAAGATATTAATGTTTTGGGAGGAGAGATCACCACTGTCAGGCTGTCACCACAGGCAGCAGTCACGCAGGGACTTGTTTCTTTGAGCTTCCGCGTGGCTTCCCTGGGTTGGTGGCAGCCTGCAGGCAACATTCGAGAGAGAGAAGAGATGACACTTTCCCCATGGGGATGTCTCTGTTGTCCAGGTGTGGCCTCAGAGGAGACAATGAGCTGGTTGGTCTTTCTTTGTCCCCCAGCTCCCATCTACATATTGGCTCCTGTGTTCCTGCATGGTCTGGATGCCACCCTTTCTCCTCCCTTCCCCTCACAGACTGTCTCCTTTTGAAACTTGCTTTCTGGTGCCTCCTCTCTGGTTTCACAGAACAACTGTTTCACCTCTTGAGCCACCACAGGGTCGCAACCAAGGCAGAGATGTGAAGAGGACAGTCTCTTCCCTGAGATTCTTGCAGCCTCCCCAAGTTGCTATTGAGCAAGAATACACTGAATTGCAGCCAGTCAGCTCTCCAGTATGATGCGTGGAGACTTAAGAGAAGTGTCCAGGGTGTCACACTCTCAAGGTCATGCAGGCTCTGGGAACAAGGTAGATTCTTCAAGCTGTGCCCCAGGGGCCTGGTTTGCCTCGGTCCAACTCCACTCCAGGCTAGAGTTGGCCTGCAGGGCGAGAGGCACCCCTCCGTTCCATGGGTATCTCTTCCCCACTCAGCATCCTTGT
>NW_007073921.1:0-656 GCF_000164805.1 Carlito syrichta
ACTCTTCGCTTAATTCAATCCTCTAACCATTATTCTGCTAATTTTCTCGTTACATTTGACTAACTGGCTCCTCTAACATGCACACATCCCTACACACACACACACACACACACACACACACACACACACAACTCTAGGAACACTAATTACCCAATAAAGAAACATCTGCTGGTTTCCTTTAAAAAAACACCTCGTTTAGCAGATTAGAAATTTTGTCTTTAGATTAAAACATTCCAACCAAAAGTAAGAGACCTCATGATTTTGTTTGAGTATTAAATAATGACATTTGAGTTTTCAAAATAAATCAAGCTATTTTAAATATCAATGAAAATAAAGTTATATTACAAAATCTTCTAACATCTGAAGGTTTTAAAGGATCAAAAGCAGACACATGATAAATTAAACTCTTAAAAAAGCAGGAGAAGACACTGCCAGGGGTTGGGGCACACTTCATCAATAAGGGCACCTGATCTCAAACCAGGTGAAGTGAGGACCAAAGTGAGGCCCAAACTTTACCTGTACAATGACCTCTTGTATACACCTAATCCTGAAAAGTACCCCACATCTTTAAAATGAATAAACAATTAAAAATAAGTTAAAACAATACTAAAAAGAAAACAGAACAAATCTAGTTTAAGTGGGTACAAAGTATTTTT
>NW_007073922.1:0-746 GCF_000164805.1 Carlito syrichta
GTGGGAGTGACTTCAGAATAAGTCAGACACATCTTGATGCTTCACCATGGAAAGTGATGATAATAAGTATTTCTAAGGAACTTCTGAGGATTTTTAATGGAGAATTGACAGAAACAATGATCTTTCTTGGTCATGTTATATCTGACTCAGTGGTATTAAAAGAATAAGTGAAAAGTATCATTTGTGAATGGAATTTGATTTCTTTGAAGAGAAGGTATTTTACAGAGTTTTATATTGATGGTTTCCAAGAATCTGGCTTGAGCAAGAGCGGGAGATTAGTCAATTCAGTAAAAGGTACTCTGATGCTAAATCCTAGCCTTAAATTTACATATTTAAAATTGTATCCATCTGTAAGGCTTCAAATCATGAAATTCATATATGCTGTTTCAGAAAGTTAAACTCATATTAATTAGATCTTAATTCACCTACTTGTCAGTTTTTCAACCATACAAGACTTCTAAAAAAAAGCAAAGAACAATCAAATACGGTCTTACTAGGGAGTTTGTTTTTAGGACTGATGTATTTTAGTCATAAATGTATTTTAGAACTTATTCTCTATTTATTTCCTCTAGCTTGTGCTCTGCTCCCATTATCTCTAGCATATTGGGGTTAGATTTTAAATTGTAATAATCACCACTTCTGCATTAGAACTGGAAGAATTTTTTAAAAATTTCTTATCTAAAACATTGTTTTCTCTTTTTAAAAAGTTTGGTTTTCTACTAAATTTCTGTACTGAGAAATCATTT
>NW_007073923.1:0-344 GCF_000164805.1 Carlito syrichta
AATGTATTTCAGTGTAGAAAACAATCCTCAATAGAGTCTCAGTATTTCACTGCCTATTATTATCATCAATGGATCCATTTCTTATTATTTATAAAATATTGTTATGCAAATTAAGCTTAAGTATTTGTGCACTTTGCATTAGTTGGTATTCTTTGAACAGTGTTGCCTCCAAACTCCATCCAGTTAGGGAAAAGCACAGTGTTGCTTAGCAGTGAGAAAGGACAAAGTCTTCCGCAGGTGAGGCACATTGTGGTGGAGCACAGGACATCTCAGTGAATGATAATAACTAAAGGAATGCTTGATTGTGGCAGCAAATGAGAAAAGAACTGTTTCCTATGAGCTGG
>NW_007073924.1:0-841 GCF_000164805.1 Carlito syrichta
AAGGAGAAGTTTATTAGTCAAGGCTCTGCCAGCTGGAGACAGCTTGCAGGAAGAGGATTCCAAGCAAGATGGCCCCGAAACCCCACTCAGAGCTCCCTTCAGTAGTCCTAGCTTACATTTTGGTTAGCTAAAGTTAGAGTTGGACATTTTCCAGAGCTCTTATTGCAATATTCTGCTGACATCAGCAAGCTAGTGAGTTTACAGAAGCAGATGTGTAGTGGGTAAAGATACAATTTATCTTGCAATGTTTACAGAGGAGAAACCAAAGAAAAACCTCCAGGAAGGGAGTAATGCCTGTTTCAAGGCTGAAGTCATTTCTTTCATCCTCCCCCCATACAATTCCAGGGGCAGAGGCTGCTTCTTTACCCTTTCACAGTTGGAAGAGGCTATGCTCTGCTTCAGGTAATCATTTTTTTGGAGGATCTTTCAACGCACTTGCCCATTTCATGAATGGTGATTTGCAAGTGCACCTGCCACACTTCCCTGAGTACTCAGCAGTTTTTACCCAAAACGGCATGACTTCCATGCCCACCCTTCCCACTCACCTGATCTCAAGTGACTTTTTATTGTTTCTCTGGATAAAAAAGTCCTCAAAGGGAAATATTTTGCTGATGTGGAAGAGGCCAAACAAATGAACAAAAGGCAGAAACTCTAAAAGACTTCAAGGTGGACTAGTTCAAAAACTGTTCTGAGCAATGGAAAAAGCATCTCAGTAGGTGTATTGCATCAAACAAAGAGTACTTCAAAGGTGAGACTGAAGTTTTAACATGTAAGATTAAATATGTAATAATTTTTTGTAAGTAAATTTCTATATTTAGAAGGGGCTCCTCTCTTGTACCTC
>NW_007073925.1:0-415 GCF_000164805.1 Carlito syrichta
TGCCCTAGCCTTTGAGGAAGCAAGGGTTGAACAGAACTGGCAGAACCCAGAGCAAGATGCAGACATTTGGGGAATTTCTGAGGACTGAGGGATCGAGACCGAGTCAGCAGCTTCCAAGAGGTCTCCGCACAGACAGGAGGGGGAAAGGGTTTCAGTTGACTCAGAGTTTGAGTAGTTCTAGAGCATACCATTTGCAGTCAAGATCAGGCCTTGTGGTATTTACCATAGAAACAGGGTACGAGGAGTTGTAGGCATCTTGTTTCTTTTTTTGTGTGAATTCTCACTCTTGTCGCCCAGGCTAGAGTGCAGTGAGGTGCTCATGGGCATCGCAGACTCCAACTGGTGGACTCTGGCTATGCCCCCGACTCACCCTTCCTTGTAGCTGGAAGGTATTTGAGATGCACGCCACCGTGTC
>NW_007073926.1:0-440 GCF_000164805.1 Carlito syrichta
ATCCGGCCCTGTGTGGGACCGAGGGTCCCCAGGCCTCAGACCAGTGCTTGCTGGTGGTGGGCTTGAATCACCAGCAGGTGGTGTTATCCCTTGCTCCAAATGGTCTTTATCTCAGCTGCTTGCCCGCCCCTCAGGCACTGACGGTGCGATGTGGAATGCCTGCCTCAGCGGCAGCTGTGGCAGCAGCAGCAATGGTGGTGGCAGTGGTGGCTGGGCCACTGGCACAGGCAGTGCGATGTGTAATGGCCGACTCTGTGCAGTGGCTGCCTCGGAGGAGGTGGAGGCGGCGGCGGCGGTGGCTCAGCTGCCTTGGAGGAGGGGGCACTGGCGGCTCTGCTGCCTCGGAGGGGGGGTGGCGGTGCCTCTGCTGCCTCGGAGGGGGGAGCGGTGGCGCCTCCGCTGCCTCGGAGGTGGGGGCGGCAGCACCTCCGCTGCCTTGG
>NW_007073927.1:0-714 GCF_000164805.1 Carlito syrichta
TAAACAGACAGATATTGAAACCATTTCCCTGAAAACAAACAAGACAAGTATGCCCACTCTTATCCCTCCTTGTTCAATATAGTATTGGAAGTCCTAGGTAGAACAATCAGACAAGAAAAGGAAATTGGGGGTATCCAAATAGAAAAGGAGGAAGTCAAGATCCCTCTTTGCAGACAAAGAGGGTTTTTGTGCCTCAAAAACCTAAGACAGTCGCATTTCTATACACCAACAATAAACAAACAGAAACCCAAATAAAAATAGCCACAGACACAAAAATGAAATACCTTGGCATCTTCCTAATCAGAAATGTGAAAGACCTTAACAACAAAAACTACAAAACACTGCTGAAAGAAATCAAAGATGATACAAACAGATGGAAAAATATTCCATGCTCATGGGATGGAAGAATCAACATTGTTAAGATGTCCATTCTACCCAAGGCAATCTACAGATTTAATGCAATACCCATTAAATTACCAACAGCATTCTTCTCAGATTCTTCTCAGACCTGGAAACGACAATACAGGAATTCACATGGAAACATAAATGACCACAAATGACAGAAATTAATCCTAACAGTTGTGCTAAAAGGTATGTAAACAAAGAAACTAAGGTTAAAACGATCTCTCGCTAGCTGTTATGCCTGAAAATTGCCCATGCTTCAAACCATATGTTCCAAGTTAAAATGTAGATTGGCAAGTGCTCAAAATCTTG
>NW_007073928.1:0-797 GCF_000164805.1 Carlito syrichta
CCCTTCTCTTTTCAAGCAAGGTCTTGCAGGAGTTTGCCACTGTCCTCAGGAATCTTGAAGATGGACGGATAGGGATGGTGAGTACGTCGAGGGAGTAAGGAATGTGTTATCAGAACTGGGCTCAAGTCCAGACTATGCCACTTGAATATTTTGAGCTCTTGAGCAAGCCTCATATTTGTAGACTTTGAAGCCTTTTGTACATGGCAGAGAACTGCCCTGGTGGATAACTTTAGACTGTCATCGTTGTTTCTCTAAAGATCCACTGTAATGTCTATAGGTAAGGTATATGACTTAAGGGTAGATCTTTTGAACTATTTCACTTTTGGGGACTTAGATTCTCTACCAGTGGAATGGGAAAGAAGGTGCCCTACTCTGCTCCTCCCCCCTTCCACTGTATTAAACCTGTTCAAGAGTCCTTTGAGGGCCGGGCTGCTTCTTCATTTTTAATTCTGATGCACCTAACATGGTGCCTGCTACATAGTAGGCACCCAGTAAATAAGCACTTAGTAAATGAAGGTAACTGTGAGAATCTCTTCAGAGAGGCATTATGTAAGTATAAGATTCAAATGCTGATCTCCAAGTCTTTGTGCTAGGATATTCTGGGTGTGAAGTTATGAGAGATTGTCTAACCACAGGAAGCTCCTTTGTATATTCCCCCCAGACACCTCAGATCCCAGGAGTGAACCTTGGTTTGATATCCCCAGCTGGCTCCCCACTGGCTTACTCCTGGGAGGGCCTGTCTCTGTGCAGCAGCAATACCTCAGAAAAATTCCATCAGGAGCATTTTCTTCTCTTTC
>NW_007073929.1:0-833 GCF_000164805.1 Carlito syrichta
TCTCTTCACATTGAGGATCAGAGTACCTATGTTGCTATTCAGAAGACAGAATGCATAATAAATCTTAACAATATCAAAGGAAAAATTGTAGAATAATTTAACATATATTTTTCCTTTCTTAAAACTTTTGTACATATTCTTGGGACACGCTGTATTTTCTGCTGGTGAATTTTAACTTAAACATACAGATATGCAACCCCTACTCAAAAGGTACCCCTGCCTATTTGAAGGAAATGTAAAGTGATATATCCCTCGTATTTTAAACCAATTTCTATTTTTCAAAGTGTATTTCCACTGAATCCCCGAGGATTTTCTCTACCTAAGACATAATGGTGTACTCTGCAACAATGTCTCAGATTAATGTGATACTTTTTACCGACAAGCCTTGAAAATCATGCACACACACAAAAAGAGACCACTGGGAGCCCTATGTTTAGAAACCAAAATAACATGGAGATTTAGAAAGAAGAATTTGGGCTCCTCGTTCATATAAAAATTGAGATAATCGAAAATTCTAGAAAACTGACTTTGATGTTACTGAGGCGATGTTCAAATCCTGAGAGACAAACGGCTCAACGGCTGGAAAATAATATGAAAAACATGCAGAAGTGTCTAAACCACAGAAAGTGATGAAATATTATTAGGTTGTGCTATGACCAAACTCCAACAAGTCTCTGTGAGCATAGTAATGAAAGACTACATCGTGAGGAACCCCCTCAGGGACCACCCACTGTGGGAGCTTTTCTGTCCTCTCAATAACTTCTGCGTGAAAACAAAAAGACAACATTGCCCACTGGATCCTTGAACGGCCACTTACCCCTGAAGACGTTTTC
>NW_007073930.1:0-798 GCF_000164805.1 Carlito syrichta
GATCAATACTTTAACTTATATTTGTGAAAATGTCAACACAGTATAAGAAAGTGAGGGCAAGGTCAGTTTCCAGAAGTATCTATCAGGTCAAGCCCCAGTGCACCCAGGGTCTGCTTCTGAATCATCTTCTCTAAGTCCACAGGGGAACCTTGGTCCTCAAGTCTCTCCTGTCACTTAAGTTACATCACCAGCCTCTTGGTCTGAGACTTGCGCCCTGGTTCTTCAACTAACTTTCACCACCAGCTTTTCTTCCCCAAGAGACATAATAATAGCATTGCAGAAAGTGGCTTTGTGTATCAGACAAACTGGAATTAGAATCTACTACTTAGTAGCTGTGCTTGAGAAAGTAATTTTCCTTTATAAATTTCAATTTTCTTCTTTGTAAAGTGGGCACGACCATGACTAACACATTGGGATTCTGTGAGCTAAAGTATATAGAGTACTATGTGTGTTGCCAAAACATAATAGGAATGTTGTAAATTGCTTATATTATTTTCTCTTTTTTCCATATTCTAAAATTGAGCTGGATCCAATATTAAATCCTCATATCTTCCTTTGTCATTGTTCTGTGCTGTGCAGGACTAATGATTTTCTGTGTATATTTTTTACACACACCCTCCATGAAAGAGCTTCCTTTTAATTTCCAGTAAATTGAAACTTACAGTTTCTATGTGTCTATGAATGACTAAAAAAATTTTTCTAGTGAAAAATATAAAGATCATCACCGAAGTGGGTTAGAGAAATATAAAACATATGTAGATATTTTAGAAAATGTGTAAATCATTTACAGTTACATTA
>NW_007073931.1:0-803 GCF_000164805.1 Carlito syrichta
CAGGACAAGCTTAGGCAGGTGGCGAGAGTACATGCCTGGAGCGACTCCAGGGAAAACCCTGAAGGAAAGGTCCAGAAGCACAGGAGGGCCAGAGTGAGCGCCTGGGCTGCCTGGGGACGGCACTAACCTGAGCACTGCAGGCAGAGCGGATCCTCCCTCGGATACTGGGCGGAGGAACAGGCCATGGTATCCAGGCCTGGAGTGCCATGAGGATGCCGTCCCCAGTGTGGAAGGACGCGAATTGCCCCCAGTGTGGAAGGACGAGAATCGCATGCGTGTGCACAACCTAAGTATTTTATAAACCTCCCCTTAATTAACCAGAAAATTTTCATTATGCCTCCAATGTGAACCAAGGCAGTGGCACGAGGACTTCCAGGGCTCATAATTTGATATCATCAGATGATTGCTCAGGGGCAGAGGTACAATCGCTGTGCCAGCAGCACTTGTATGTATTTGTTTTTCTGCCATGTTCCTGTAGGCCTCCATCATTCAGTTTTTAAATAGTTTGTGCTTGTATTTCACCCGTCCATAATCAATGCCATCCCCGAGCAAGGCGATGTAAATTCTCAAGTACAGGTGTAGCTGCCTGCCCGGGTGCACCCACAGACTCTGTCTGACAAATGAAAGAGGGGCGGCCATGCAGAGACTGTCAGCTCTCAGTGTGTGTAGACAAGGAGATCAAAGTCTGCAGGAATTTCGTGCCCATCCGTGTTGTCGTGCCTGTGGCACCTAACGCCATTAGAGGGGGCTGGGTGTGGCTTGGCGCAGGCAGCAAAGTGACGTTTCCTTTCGCCCAAGCCTTG
>NW_007073932.1:0-1473 GCF_000164805.1 Carlito syrichta
GTGCTAGCTATTGGGGTCAGATGACCCTGTTAATTATTAGATTCCAATTAAATTCGATAACAATTGCTGTGACACCAAATCAAGTACTGCTTCAAGGAAGCAGTAACATTACAGTTAAGGACTTGGAGTTTGAAGCTAGACTACTCAAGATCAAATTTTGGCTATGCTTTACACTTTTGATCTTGGACAAGTTACATAACTTTCCTAAACCTCAGTGTTTCTAAATGTAAAATGAAAATAAAAATAGGGCCTACTTCCTGACGTTGTTGGATAAATTAATTATTGTGTAATGTGCAGTAGCAGTGGAAGGATTAAATAAGGATTGATTTTACAAAACATAAAGTACCTGGCGGTAAAGATGTGGCTCAAGTTATCTTAATGTTTATAATTTCCTGCACCAAGAAAATACAGATAAGAGGAACTTAGTGTAAATTTTTCAGCTACTCAGCATTTCATAATTCTCAGGAAAGTACCATAATTATCATATGTTCTGCAAAATTTTGAATGAAAACAATATAAAGCCAAAATTATTGTTTTTATTGTCAATGTTAACAAAAACTGTAGCATTATCTACTGTGGCCACTTTTTCAGAAAAAAAAATATAGCTATCTGCAATTTCTGGTTATATAACAGCTTATAAAAGCTGATATTATGACATATACTTTTAATTCATATATTGTCTTTTTCTTTTTGAGCAAGCTTCCTAATTACAGGGTTTCAGAGTAAAAACCTATCCCAGTTTGCCTGGGATTTTTCCAGTTTTAGCACTAAAATTTCTATATCCATGCACCCCTGAATTCTGAGCAAATCAAAACAGTTGATTGGTCCTCCTCAGGTCTCTTTATCCTCAAAATGTTTAACATAGTTTCTAGCGTGAACAGGGTTCAATTAACATGTCTTGAGTGACAATAAATTTAGTTTGTCACTGTCAAAATCCATCTATCAGCTCATTATGCACCAGGTATTTTCCTTGACAGTAGAGTCGAGGAACATATCCTGGGCTCATGTGCTAGAAAAGCTACCAGGCAAATTGAGGTAGGTCCAGGAAAGTCAGAGAAGATTAAAAGAGGGAGTAAATCCAATAGTGCAATAAAAGTAAATTGCCAAGAAATTTTTAATATACAGATAAGACTATGAGACCAGCCTGGTGAATATAGAGAAACTCCATCTTTCCAAAAAAGTTTAAAAATTAGCCAAGCATGGTGGCACATGTCTGTGATCCCAGCTACTCAGGAGGTTGAGATGGGATGGTCACTTATGCCCAGGAGTTAGAGGCTGCAGTGAGCTATGATGGCACTATTACGCTCTAGTCTGGGCAACAGAGCAACATCCTATCTCTGAAAAAAATATTAAGATAATTGTTTCAAGCAAGCTGAATTAATAGCAATGTATTTTGAGGTCTAAAGCATATGTAGAAATAAAAGTCCTGACAACAATAATAGAAAGCCTAGGAAGGGAGAAATAGAAATACAG
>NW_007073933.1:0-709 GCF_000164805.1 Carlito syrichta
CTATCAACTTGGTAAAAAGGTGCCACAACAAGGCATAGCAAGCATTGTGGTTACGTTGCATTTTTGCTCAATTTATGAAAACTTCCTTCACTGTTAGCATTCTTTAGACTTCCCTTTAATGTGAAACTCTGATCCCTGTGGAGCACCTTCAGTTTTTTTCTTCCTGAGCTCAACAATAAACCAAACAGTTAGCTGGGTGTGATGGCATGAGCCTGTAGTTTCAACTGCCTGGAATGTTGAGGTGGAAGGATCACCTGAGTTGAGCACTTCGAGGCTGAGGTGCCTGTGACCATCCAGTCTGGGCAACAGAGGGAGACTCTGACTCAAAAAATCAAACCAAAAAATAAAAAACCTTTTAAAAATGAAAAATGTATAATGTTGAAAATATCATGAAGAAAGAGGCATTGTGTATGTTTATACTGCTAGAAGTATAAGTTAGACCTTACATTTGGGAAACACTTTAGTGTTAGCTGTTCATGTGCTAACATAGCCTACAGTAGAGAAATGGCAACATTAGAAGTATATTTGAGAGAAATCATCTTCCATGAAATGAAAAGATGTGGACTATAATACTTATGTCATCATAGTTTTATAGTTAAGCACTCATAACAATACAAATGTTCATCCACAAGTGTGAAAAACATATTTGAGTGTCGTCATAAAATGATGAAAAATGAATAATCTACATTAACATGGTTGCATGTAGAAA
>NW_007073934.1:0-681 GCF_000164805.1 Carlito syrichta
CTTAACTAGCTAGCTGACAAGAAAACTGACTAGCTAGCTGACTTAACTAGCTAACTGAATAGTTAGCTGACTAGCTAACTGACTTAACTAGCTAGCTGACTAGCTAGCTGACTCAACTAGCTGACTAGTTATTGGGCTGTCTAGCTGGCTAGCCAACTGACTTAAGTAGCTAGCTACATGGTTGGTTAGATGGCTAGCCAGCTGGCTTAACTAGCTAGCTACCTGACTGGCTAGCCGGCTAGGCAGACAGCTAGCAAGCTAGCAGGTTGGCCAGCTGGCTAGCAAGCCAGCTTAAATAGCCAACCAACTGACTGGACAGTGGGATAGCCAGCTGGCTTAACTAGCCAGCAACCGTGCTAGTCGTCCAGAGAGCCAGCCGGCTTAACTAGCTGAATACATATCTGACCAGCCTGATAAACAGCCATCTTAACTTGCCAGCCACCTAGCTAACCAGCTGGCAAAACAGCTGATATAACTAGCTGACTTAACTAGATAGCCATCCTATTAGTCAGCTGGCTTAAGTAGCTAGGCACCCAGCTAGCCAGCAGTCTAACCAGTGCACTTAACTCAGTGACTTAATTAGATAGTCAGTCGGGTAGCCAGCTGACTTAATTAGCTAGGTACTTACCTAGCTTGGTGTCTAGCCTGCTGACTTAACTAGCAGATGCAGTGCTAGCCAGA
>NW_007073935.1:0-546 GCF_000164805.1 Carlito syrichta
CCTGGTCTATGTCTTTATCAAGCTTGTTTCTCCCGTTTCGGTGTTGTTACCTTGAATCGCCAGCAGGTGGTGCTATCTCAGCTGCTCGCCCCAGAGGGGGTGGGGCCGGACAGGAACAAAATGGCTGCCTGCCTCAGGGCAGGCAACAGGTGCCTTATGGTGGCGGGCAGGACAGACAGTCTTGGTCACAGGAGAGGTGGCAGTGATCCCAGCAGATCTTCCCTGAAGGGGTTTGATGTGGATCACCTCAGGCCCTGGTGGTGTGATGTGCCACGGCCGTCTCAGAGGTCTTGGCAGCAGCGGCGGCAGCAGCGGCGGTGGCGGGAGGGGCTGCGGCGGCGGCACCGTTTGTGCTGCAGTGACTGTCCAGTCTGTTGCGATGTCCCAGCGGTGGCAACGGCTGAGCTCCGTATGAAGAGCAGGCTGTGATGTTGGGGTCCACAGCCCCCCGGGGCAAGAGCCAGAGACCCACTGCAGATCTCCTTTGCAGAGGGCTTCAGAGACCAGGTTGCCCCGTCGCCATCTTGCTGCTTTCTCTCTTCATTG
>NW_007073936.1:0-732 GCF_000164805.1 Carlito syrichta
CAATCCAGCAACAAGAAATATCTATCCTAAACATACATGCACCCAACATAGGTGTGCCAACTTTCATAAAGCAACTCCTTGGAAAACTAAAGAAAGATATTGACTCTACCACTATCATAACTGGGGACTTTAATACCCCACTCACAACCCTAGACAGATCATCAGGACAAAAAATCAGCAAGGAGATCCGAAACCTCAATGTGACTTTGAATCAAATGCACTTAATTGATATCTACAGAACACTCCATCCAAAGACCACAGAATACTCATTCTACTCATCACCACATGGAACACATTCTAAGATCGACCACATACTCGACCATAAATCAAGCATAAGCAAATTTAAAAGGACCAAAATTCTACCAAACATCTTCTCGGACCACAGTGGAATTAAAATAAACATTGACACCAACAAAGTCCCCCCAAAACCCACAAAGACATGGACACTAAACAGCATGATGCTAAACAACTCCTGGGTCAATGACGATATCAAAACAGGGATCAAAAGACACCTGGAAACAAATGAAAATCAAGAAACATCTTACCAGAATCTCTGGGATGCCCTGAAAGCTGTAGTAAGAGGGGAATTTATATCCCTACAAACACACATGAATAAAATGGAAGGAACAGAAATTCACACCTAACAGCCACCTAAGAAGCTGGAAAAGCAAGACCACAAAACCCTAATTTCAGCAGAGACTCCAGATCACCAAATAAAGCCCAAATCCAGGA